>NW_020956515.1:145647-237621 GCF_003031625.1 Empidonax traillii
CGGTGTGAGGGGCGGGCTCGGGGTGAGGGGCCGGGGGCGGGTTCGGTGTGAGGGGCGGGCGCTGCCCCCGCCCCGCTGGCGCTGACGTGTCCGAGAGGCGGTGGCACCGGCCGGGCCCGCCCGGGAGCGGCGGGGCTGGGCCGCTGTCAGCGCGGCGCGCCGGAAGGAGGGCGGAGCGCGGCCCGCCGTGTTTGGTTCCGGCGGGGCTGAGGGGCCCGCGGCCATGGGGGTCCCCAAGTTCTACCGGTGGATCTCGGAGCGCTACCCCTGCCTCAGCCAGGTGCTGAAGGAGCACCAGGTGAGCTGCGGGCCGAGCGCCGGTGCCTGACGAGGGGCCCGTCCCGGAGGGGTCCCGGGAGGCCCCTCGGCGGGGCGAGGGAGCGGGACGAGCGCCCGGGCCTGTCCGCGGCCGGCCCTGAGGGGCTGAGCCCGAGCCCGGCCGGCTCGCCCGCGGCTCGGGGGACCCACGGCTCGGGGCGGCCCGAAGTGCCGGGGCGGTCGCTGTGAAGGGACCGGGGCGCTCGGTGCCCCCGGGCGGCCCGGCTGTGCGGGCCGAACCCGCCGCTGGGGCAGCGCTGCCTGAGGCCGGGGATGGCGGCACTCGCGCCCCTCGGCACGGCCGGCGATGTTTCCAGCGGTCCCGGACCCAAACCGCGCTGTTCCCGCAGGGAATGCCCAGCCCCGGCGTTCCCCTGTCGTGTGGCGGTGCCCGGCTCGCTCCCCGATCCGGCTCCCCGTCGGTAACCCCGGGTGCTGCCCCGCGTTGGAGTTTCCTCGTTGTCGGGCTCAGAAAAGTTGCAGCTGCTGCCGAAGGACGGCGCAGTAATGACGAGGGGCGGGTTTCGCAGCCCTGTTGCCTTTCCTTGTTGTCACCTGCGTCGGGCTGTTTGTGTCAGCAGCAAGATTGGGAAGTATGTTCAAGCCTGGAAAAAGGCAGTGGTAAAATGATGCTTTTAACAGTAGGGCAAAAAAGTCTTGTTTTCGGAGAGGCTACGTTTGGTACCTGTTAGATACAAGCTCTTTGTCATTTCCAGGCAGTGTTACAGGTGTGGTTTAATAGTCTGAGTAAGGATGTTCTGAGAGGCGTGACAGGATGTTCTGAGAAGGCATGTTTGTACATTTTCCCTAAACAGCCACGATTTTTAAAGATTAAACAGCTGTTGTATCAGTGTAACTAAGATGCCGGGTTCAAGCGATTCCAAACCTGGATGTTTGACCCTTCCTGCTGATCTCAGAGCAGTTTTCAAAGCTCAGGTCTATGCTGATGCTTTGCTTGGTCTTGCTGTGTGTGTAGCCAGGGGCAGCGGTGTGTGCTGGCTTTCCTGCTGCTTGCTGAGAGCCTTGGTTGCTCACTGGAACCTTTAGGCTTGCAAGCTGAAGCAGCAGTGTCTGCTTCAGCCAGGGTGTTGCAGCAGGGAGACAGTTGTAATGAGGGCAGGATTTTTATGATCAGTCATATTGGTGGATTAAAGAATAGGTTTGTTCATTGCGAATTGCTCTCGTGCGTGTTTGGTGGGGTTTGGTAACAAAGAGATAGTTCATATTTTTAACAACGTTTGCTTGTGTACATTTGGGAAGTTTTTTTTCCTTTAAAAGGAAGTGTGACTGCTGCAGGTAGGGCTGTTAGAGGAACAGAGAACTAGAAAGAAATAAAACCATGTTTGGAAAGTGTGAGAAAGAAATTGATGTTATCACTGCTAGTTCTGCTGCTTTGGGTGGTCGTTGCCTCTCTGCAGACTCCCAGAGGGCTCAGAGCACTCAGAGCTAACAGGCAGCCTGCAGTGGGCAGGGGAGGAACTGTCCAAGTGGGAGAACTCAAAGATTCTTAAGCTGGCTTTGCTTTGGAAATGCTGTTGGAAATTGCATCCTCACTTCTGTAGTTTTTATTGCTTGTAGTGCAGCTATGGAAGATTGAATCAGTCAAGTGTGTGCAGTTATAAAAAAGAAAACAATTCTTTCTCAAAAGAGAGATTTTTGTTTGCTTTTCCCTTTTACAATGTGTGTATAAGATTGACCAAGCACAGAGACAAAAGTTCTGAGGTTCCAGAAACAGCCAGGATAGGACAGCAACCTGTTCCGCTGACTTTGTTCCCTGAGAAGAGTCATTCTAACGGGTTGCAAGTGCAGGCAAACCCATCAGCAGAGCAGCTGTTCTTCCTTAGCCCCCTGGTGAGCAGCAGGTTCCAGGGGGGTTTTCCCACCTCACTCAGCCCATTTCCAGCGTCCCTTGCTCTCAGCTGTGCCTCAGGCAGTGACTGCAGCGCTGCAGCTTCACAGCTGGGGGACTCACTGTGGCTTTTGCAGATTCCAGAATTTGACAACTTGTACCTGGACATGAATGGCATTATCCATCAGTGTTCACACCCGAACGATGATGATGTCCACTTCAGGATCTCCGAAGATAAGATTTTTGCCAACATCTTCCACTATTTGGAAGTGTTGTTTCGCATTATTAAGCCCAGGAAGGTTTTCTTCATGGCAGTTGATGGAGTAGCTCCAAGAGCAAAGATGAATCAGCAGCGTGGGAGACGTTTTAGGTAAGAAGATGAGTTCTGACTCTGTCTTGAGGAAAGTAAACACTGAAAAAAACCCCACTTACTTAAATGCATGCTATAAAAAGTAAAATAGATTGGCTGATAGTGCCTTTGACAGTGGTTTTAATCTGTAGTTAAATGAGAGTTACTACCTGTAAAAATGTTCAAATCAGGATTCCAAAAAGGAAAGTTTGCTTGTCACTTCAACTTTTCTCTGTGTACGTGGAGCTTTTTCTTACAAAATTTCCTGTGAAAGAAGTCTGCAGTGGAGCTCTTGCAGGTGTTTCCACTGGCTTCATAAGCTGGGAGTGTCTTTGGTATTTGTGAA
Organism: Empidonax traillii; assembly: GCF_003031625.1. NCBI lineage: Eukaryota > Metazoa > Chordata > Aves > Passeriformes > Tyrannidae > Empidonax > Empidonax traillii. The sequence goes on from NW_020956515.1 coordinate 148,510, forward strand.
TGCTGGTTCTGGAAATGCCTTTTGGTGACTGTAACGGAGCGTCCTTGGGCAGTCAGGGAAGAAATCAAGTTTCCAATGAACCCCTGATTTCCTGTTGATCCCAGTTCCCAAGATCCTTTCCTCAGATACAGAGCTGCAAGCAGATTCACAGTGCTAGGAATTACAGTAATGCTTTGGGAGATTTGGAAGCTTTTTTTAAGGTTGCTGTAAGGAAGAAAATCCAGTGGTCAGCACAGGGTTGGTGAGGGAACCACAACATAGACAAAATGGGGGAAGGGACGAGAGAAAATATTTTCAAGCAACTGAACTTCGTGTTTGTTTGTTTTTTTTTTTTTTATGAGCTTTTTTTTTCTTTAAGAAAGGAGGTTGAGAGGAAGTAGATATTAAAAAAGTTCTAAATAGAAAATTTTAGCAGAATTGAGAGAAGGACAAAAATTCAAGAATTAGGTGATTCCTCTGTTTCTGGTTCAAAGGGTTATGAAATCCTTGGCCAGGAAAGGATGGGATTTTTTTTAGTTTCTATGTTACTGCTGATGAGAAATTGTTCACTCCTCTGACTCCTTTGGTATTCCAGACCTGCTTCTTTGTTTCACTCTGTTACCTTAATTTTCTGGGATAGCATTTGCAGGTGTTTAGATCGCACCTGCTGTTTCAACAGTCCTTGTGATCAACCACTGTATGATCATCTAAATATTACCTGCATCTGAGTAGTGACAGGTTATCATCACTACTAGGAAGAAAAAGCTGTTTTTAAGGCTTCTTCATTGGATTGGGAACAAATTCAAACTATTCAGGAGTTAAAATTCTCTTTCTTTTTGTTTTAGTGCTCTAAAAAGTCAACTGTATTTATTTAGTCAGTAAAACTGCGCTTAGGATATTAATGCTTGAATAAGATGATTCTTCCTCTGCTCTCTCTCCAACCTTATTTTGTTTTAGATCAGCAAAAGAGGCAGAGGAGAAAATAAAAAAGGCATTAGAAAAGGGGGAAACTCTCCCTACAGAAGCCAGATTTGACTCCAACTGTATTACACCAGGTAAGACAATTTGTCAATTATTTTAATTTAAGTGTTTAGATTTATGTTTTTGCATCTATATTTTGGTACTATTTTTCTGTCTTAAGGGCGTTTTTTAAAAAAACAGAAGACAGAATCAGTGAAGGCTTAAGTTGAACAGAAATTTTAGTAACTCAGTAGGGTTGTAATATGGTCTCATTCTAAAAATTTTTTAGATTATTATGTAAAAAGTGAAATATCTAAGGAAGAAAAAAACAGTTATCCCCTTCATCTCTGGCAGAATTTTTATTTGTTGTTTTGTTTTGTTTTTTCATTAGTATGTCTAATATGTAAGTGCAAAGTAGTGAAAATCTTTGTTTTTAACTTAGATTTCTGTTTTCAGGAACTGAATTCATGGCCAGATTGAATGAGCATCTTAAATATTTTGTAAATATGAAGATTTCCACAGACAAATCCTGGCAAGGAATAACAGTCTACTTGTCGGGCCATGAGGTCGCATTTCATTGCTATTTTATTTTAAATAAATTTTCATTTTATAAAAAATACTTGCTGCTGAATTTCTTTTTGTGCTTGTTTTTGTTTTGTCCAGACCCCAGGGGAAGGGGAGCATAAAATTATGGAGTTCATCAGATCAGAAAAAGCAAAGCCTCACCACGATCCCAACACGAGACACTGTCTCTATGGCTTGGATGCTGATTTGGTGAGTGCCATTCAGGTACCACAGACAGCAGAATCTGTCACGTCTGTGATATCTTCCCAAGGTCACAGGCTGCTAAAATGTTACTAAACAAGCATGTAGTGCTGCGTTCCTGCACACTTCTGAATCTGTCATGAAACACAACATCAGCATTTCTTTGTACTGCTTCAAGTGCTTCGTAATGATGATATCTTTCTAATGTCTCTCTGCTATAGATAATGCTGGGATTAACAACTCACGAGGCTCACTTTGCACTCCTAAGAGAAGAAGTCAGATTTGGTGGTAAAAAGGCTCAAAGGTGAAGTCATTTAACTTTACTCTTATTTTATATGTGATGAAATTAAATCCAGAACATGCTGGGTGACTAAAACAGGTTTGTGTTTGGTAGTTAGTTTGCGTTTTTTATTGATTGCATGCTAAATTAATAAAGTCTTAGTTTATTTTTTTTTTTGGTTAGAAGAAGTCAACTTGTTAAACTGTGCATTTAGGTTAATTTACATGACAAAATGTGTGCTGTCAGAACAGCTGGTAAAAAAATCCTTAAAGCTTTGATGCGCTACACTGTTTTCTTATTATTATTAATGGACAAGCCGGGCTGCAGTGACATTGTTTCCACAGCTGCCTTGTGCAGATACTGATTTTTTAAAATGTATACATACATCTGAGCTTTTGTGCTTGTAAATAAGTTACTGGAATAATTACTAAAATGTTGGCTACTGTATGGCATGAGCAAATGGAAGGTTTGTTATTCTTTTAGTGCTACGTTGAAGCACTAAATAATACATATGGACCATTTTCTTTCCTTACAACCATTTCAAGTGACTACAAAAGTAACCCAGCCAGTTCAGATGGGAATCTGTGTGCTCTCTATTTATTCACCCTGGTTTTAAGATACCTTAAAACTTGTTGGGCCTGGTGCAAAGTTAGATTAGTTTGTCCCTTCTTAGAACAACGGGATAAGTACTTAGGAAATCATTCCTGCAGCTGGAACTCCCCAGAGCTGCCCTGCTTTGTCCACATCTGCTGTTTAGGAGATTCCACTGCCAAGTTTTGGAGACCAAAGCAGATTAACCCTAAAACAGATCCAAGCAAGTGTTTATACGTTAGTTCTTCTGTAAGGGTACAATCCTAGTAAAAATTCTTGGGTTTAGGTATCCTTGGACTTATATTAATATTAATGTTGAAAGTGTGTTTATAAATAATTAACTTGGTGTTTTGAATAATTTACAGAGCGTGTGCGCCAGAGGAAACCACATTTCATTTGCTGCACTTATCACTGATGAGAGAATATATTGATTATGAATTTTCCCCAGTAAAAGTAAGTTCTAATGGAGCTGAGATTGGAAAAAAATGTGTGGGGTCTTTATGCAAAAATGCTAATAAAAATTATGCTCCTGGGTTTTTTTCTTTTTTTCCTTTTTTTTTTTTTTTTCTTTCCCCCCCCACCCCAGGACAAGATTTCCTTTGAATATGATATTGAAAGGATAATAGATGATTGGATCTTAATGGGTTTCCTTGTAGGAAATGATTTCATTCCTCATCTACCTCATTTACACATAAATCATGATGCACTGCCGCTCCTTTACAGAACATACATGGCTATCCTGCCAGAACTGGGAGGTAAGAAAACTAACTTAGCTCTGGAAAATAGAAGCATTAACATTCCTGCCTTAATATTGATTGTCCTTTTTAGCCATGTTAGAATGTTCAGCATTTCCTAAACTTTCTCTAGACAGCCAGCAGGATTGCATTCTATTATCTGTGGGGCATTTAAAGATTAAAATTTTAACATTGTTAAGTTGTTAGTTTAAAAAACATACTTAATTTTCACAATAGGTTACATCAATGAAAATGGGCACCTGAATTTAGAACGTTTTGAGAAATATCTCACGAGATTGTCAGATGTAAGTAACTTTGAAATTGCACTGTATGGAATGGTGAAGTGTGTGGAATATAAACTCAATATAGTGCCCTAAAATAAACCATACTGGAGTTTTAATGAACTGTTAAATGGCTATGTTTTACAGGTGGTTCAATCAGCTGGTTTACCATTTAGCAGATGAAATCCAATCAGTTGTTGTCTGATCTTTTCATAGTATAAAAGTTGCCCCTGCTTTCAGCCCTGGCCTCTGGTTCTTGGCCAGAGCTGTGAGGGTGTTAGGTCTGTGGCACGAGGCTGTGGTACCCAGACCCCTCTGTATGTGCTTCTTTTAGAGTGGATACTTAGTAGATATAGTGGATAGTTATTTAACTCCTTTGGTTACCCTTTACTGCCTTCCAGGAAGTAAATAAATGATGGCTTCTCTATATGTCACAGATTGTTACATATCTGTTGTAGCTCTAGGGCAAAATGGTTATGTACAGATAACTCTACATGCAATCTAAGGCACGGACTGAAAAGGCACTGTTAATTTAGCATTCTGAATTTGACATCCCTCAAATATTGGCAAACTTACTTTCATCTTTCTGCACAGTTTGATCGTGAACACTTCAGTGAAGTCTTTGTAGACCTGAAATGGTTTGAAAGCAAAGTGGGCAATAAATACCTCAACGAGGCAGCTGGTATTTCAGCAGAGGAAGCCAGGAAAAATAAACAAAAGAAACAAAAGGTGAGTATTTCACAGGCAGAATTTCAGGAAGCAGAATGTTCCTCTTTTGCGAGTCGATATTTTGACCTTAGACAAATTAAATGGTATAAAGCTCTGCTTTGAGATTGTAAAGAGAGTAAAACCAGTATGCATCACTGGTTGGGAGTGATGGAATGGTTAAGTCGAGGTCAGGTTCTTATGAAGTTGGAAGTCTTGTCAAGCTGTAGTTTAATGCTTTGCTGTTCCTCCAAAGCAGCAAAATGTGCTTCTGGGTGAGTTAAGGTCAAATCTGCTCTGCTTTGTTTAACCTTTCAGTGCAGAGCTCGCTGCAGGTTTTACACATTCCAGATACACCAATAGGTGAGTCAGGCATGTCTTGGTATTGGCCAGTGATTTGACAGTGAGTGGGTAAACAGCTCACCCCAGAGCAACTGCTATCTTAGATTAGTGTTAGCTAATTAATTAGTCATTGTCAGTCATGGCTGGGCTTTGCCAATGAAGATTGGAGAATGACTCTACCCACACGTGCTACAAGCGTGCTGATGGCTAAACAGGCCAATAATTAACTAGTAAACTTGCAATTTCAAATATAACTAATTAATAAGGAACAGTACCTTTCAAGTGTCCTGCTTAAATGTGTACTGAACAGTGTTGGGAAACAGTAGCATTTTGAAAAACAAATATTCAGGTATTTTTTTAAAGGTAGTTAAGGGTTTTTTTAAGGCTGCTTCTTGGTCTGATCTGTCCTTTTGTCTGATTCAATAATTAAAGCAATTATAGGTAGGAGAAGGAAATGAGTTTTATAATAATAGTGTTTATACACTTTGATTATGGCATTTTGAGTTGCATATTATATGGTATTGAATGAGGTTTCTGCATATTAACCTGCATTTTTACGTTATTTAAAACACTGATTTTTAAGGCTCAGGAAAATTCTATATCTTTGGCTGCTTTAGAAAAAAACGAAGATGAAGTGACCCCTAAAAGTAAGTGCAAACATTTTTTCCACATCCATATAACAAAACCCCCAATGTTAACATGTTCAGGTTTGGAAGAACTGTAAGAATTTCATGTCAGAGATGACCTTAATCTAAATGCAAGACTTTTGTAGTCAGCTGGTGGGAAGTGGAACTGCTATGGAGAGAGAGAGTGGGGCTAAAGCTTTTGAGGGCTTCTTCCCTGACCTGGATTTCTGGGAGGAGTTAAAGGAATGAATGAGCAAATCTCCAACAATATTATGGTTTTAATAATTGTATCCCTAGGGTTTTTTGTGATATAGTGGGGATGAGTGAACAGATTTTTCTATGGCTTTAGGGTTTTTGGTTGTGGTTACTTTTTTATACTCATTCCACCCGTAGGAGATATTTTTTGCTTATGTTTTGAAATTAATTGTCAAAGATATATGAATAGTACTCCATGATATGAGATGGTGTTGCTGATCATAGTTAAACTTTAAAATCTGTTTTAATGTTTTCTCAGATTGTTTTCTGGTGGCTTATATTATCTTCTCTGCTCTTATAATTGAGCTAAAAAAATGGGTTATCTGTCTTGAAAGTTCCAGAATTTCTCTGGGTAAAAGATTTTGTTTGAGTCATGGTACGTTTGGTGCAAGGAAGGTATGAGCACCTCTAGCTTTGAATCGAGGGATAAAATTAACTCAGTAAGTCAAAAGTGAGTGCTTTTAAACCTTATTGTAGCAGAGAAATGAACATTAATCCCTCTTTTTTATTTTTCATGCCTTTCTTTTCCAGCTGTGTTGGAAGATGAACCAGAAGATGATGATCTGTTTGAAACTGAGTTTAGGCAATACAAGAGAACTTACTACATGACTAAAATGGGGGTAGAAGTAGTTTCTGAGTAAGTGGATACTTTTTCTTCTCTTTTTCTAAACCCTAAAGACAAGTCTTTGTTAATATCTATGAGAGGGACTATTTACAAGAGCATGTAGTGACAGGAGAAGGCATAATGGCTTCAGACTGAAAGAGAGTAGGTTTAGATGATATAGAAATGAATAAATTCTTTACCCTGAGGGTGGTGAGGCCCTGGCACAGGTTGCCCAGAGAAGCAAGGCCAGGTTGGATGGGGCTCTGAGCAACCTTGTCTGGTGGAAGATGTCCCTGCCCACTGCAGAGGGCTTGGAACGAGATGATCTTTAATGTCCCTTCCAAACCCAAACCATTCTGTAATTCTAGTACAGGGCAGAATATTCTTCCATGCTGAAAGCAGAAAACACATGGAAGGCTGCTGCAGTGGTGATGGTTTTGCACCAAGAGCTGCAACTCAAGTTTTCTGTGATAGGTATTTGAGGACCAAAGAGAAGAAGTCCATTAGGATTAAATGGATCTGGAAAATTGCGGTATATTAGGTTTCCAAAACGTGCTATCTTCATTTCTGTGTACAAGATGCTAAGTACTTTTTGTATACCAGTGAAAATTGTTATCTTTCCTTTTAAGTGACTTCTTGGCTGATCAAGCTGAATGTTATGTCCAGGCAATCCAGTGGATTTTGCATTATTACTACCATGGAGTTCAGTCATGGAGCTGGTAAGAAAAAGAGGAGAAAGTGCTGAAAGACAGTGCCCTTTGCCCTTGTATGCTGGGCACATTTGGGGTGGTTTGGCTGGGCCCTGCTGTGTGAACATTGCTGTGCTGTGATTTAGCAGCTCAAGAGGTCTCTCCTTGCAGGTTTTACCCCTACCATTACGCCCCGTACCTGTCAGATATTCGCAACATCAGGGACCTCAAGATCCACTTTGAACTGGGGAAACCTTTCATGCCATTTGAACAGCTGCTGGCTGTGCTTCCAGCAGCTAGCAAAGATCTGCTGCCTAAATGCTACCAGGTGGGATACAGGATTAAACTGCACTCTCTCTCTGTTGCTTACTGGTTATCTGCTTTATTTTATTTTACTCTTTTGATGTTTTTGCATGTCTTAGTAATTATATTCTATCTCTAAATTTTAGGTGTATGGGTAAATATTCTATTTGTTACTATTCTTACTACGTTGTAAAGTTAGTAATAAATAACAAGTTTTGCATTTGCTAAGCAGTTTCTGACTAGGACATTGAGGTATTGAGTTCCTGGTCAACCCTGAATTGTTTTTACTCTAGCTTTGCTCTGTCTTTTCTTACAGTTAGTGCTACGTTGTCTCTGATATTGTCTCTGTTCTATTTCCCTAGCATTTGATGACTAGTCAAGACTCTCCTATTATAGAATATTATCCACCTGATTTTAAAACTGACCTAAATGGAAAACAGCAGGAATGGGAAGCTGTAGTGTTAATCCCATTTATTGATGAGGTAAGTTCCTTCAGCTTCTACTGTCTATAAAAGCTTCATAACAAATCTGCCAACTTGCTTAATTAATCAACAGTTAGACAAGCAATTAAGTGGAAGTTTAGATTTACACTTGGTAAGATCACAGAAAAATGTAAATGTTTTCTGCCTAGAGAGTAAGTCCAGGTGAAGTCACCGCAAGCAGAATCAGCTGCAGGAGACAGAAGTCCTAAGTAAGGGCTGGGGACTTTGTGTTCTTTGTTGATGTTTTTAACCAGTTATTCAAATATTTGGTTTCAGATTCTTTAAGGAAAAAAGTTTTATTCCTATATATGTAGAAAAGTACAGAATGTTTGTAGGTAAAATAAAAGAAACACCTGAGAAAAAAAAGTGTATTTTTACAGGTAATTTCCTCACAGGAACACCAGTAACAGGGCGCATTAATGGACAGGAATACAGTCATAATTTTCCTTTTACGTGTAGGATAACAGTTTTAGGTAACAGATTTGCAAAAAGGTGGTCTTTATTGTCCAAAGCCATTCCATGGTAACTGTTTTTATCAGGGAGCTGGGACATGAGGAAGGGTGAGGCAGCTCTTGGGAGATGAGCACATGAACCACAGAAGTGCCCACCTGCCCTTTGCCAGGGTGGACGTGGCCATGCTGATTTGTGTTGCCAGTTTCACACGTGTCATTTCTGTGCCATTCAGAAACGGCTGCTGCAGGCCATGGAGTCCTGTAACAAGGGCCTGAAAGAGGAGGAGAAACAAAGGAACACTCACAGTCCTTGCCTGATGTACTGGTATGAGAAAGAGGCTGAGTTTCAGTACCTGTCCCCGTGGCCTGAGAAATTCCCTGCCATAGAACGATGTCATACAAGGTAACACCGGCATAACAAGTTCCAAGTAGGCTAAAAGTAGTTGGGATACTTTTATTAACATTTTAACTCAAACTTGCATGTGCCAACACCTGCACTGGAAAATGTAAAATATTGAGTTAGATGTTACTTGTTTTGGATGGCACAGTAAAGGTATTTGTTCCTTCAAGTGTTCCTGTGCAGAACATAGGAACCAATTGTAAATCACTGAGAACAATCTCCAGAATTACTAAACCTCTGTGACACAGAGGATGAAAAACCGATACAAATATCTGCTAACTGGTGATGATTTATCAGCATGATAATTCCAGAGCGTTTTTAGAAAAATGGAAGCATTTGGATCCAGTGCAGAGAGTGGAACACACGGGTGTTTTTCACCTTTCTCTCACTGCAAGTAGCTTTATCTCACACAGGCTGAGGTTTCAAGATAACCAAAGGCTTAATAGTAGTGAGACTTAAAGCAGAATAGAGGAGGAATGGCTGTCCTGGATTGCAGTCAGTGAAGAATGAAGAGTTGTGAAGATGAATTACACCATTAATCCCACACAGAACCACTGCTAGTTTGGAGTTTGATAATAACAATTATTTAAAATAGCGAGTTTGGCACGTATTGTGAAGTTTTGTCTTGTTTCTAATGAATTGTCTCTTTGTAGCAATAGCATGGGGGTTTTTATAGTCCTTTCTATAGATTCCAAGTGACGTAAATTAGTTGCTGGAAGTCAAAGGGTCAAAGGGTTTGTCAATTAATGAGTATTTGAATGAGTGTTGAGCTTTTCTAGGGCTGAAGGTCAATGTGTATGAGCAGGTGTTGCGCTACTTGTTTTTCAGGTATAAAACAATACCTTTGGATGCTTGGCACGTAGAAATAACCCACAATAAGATAACTAAAATCAACAAGAGTGCATTATATTTTTGTGGATTTCCTACCTTAAAGCACATTAAGCACAAGGTAAAAAGATACCTCTCTTCTGACATTTCAATTGTATTTAATAGATAACGATGTGAGAGTTCAAGTTTTCTGTGCTGTTTTGTTTTTACCCAGTTCTATCTTAAAAAAAGCGGTGTGCAGGTGTTTCAGCAAAGCAGCCACGGAGAGAACATGATGTTAGAAATCATAGCTGATGAGAACTCCAAAGATCAGGTAAGCATTCAGCTCCTGACAAAATCCAAACCAACCAACCAAAAATACCACACAAAAATCTTGTCATAAAAAGACTGAATTTGTTAAATACAGCACCAAGCTGAGACCATCAGAGGAGAATATGTATTTATGTGTTTATTCTCAGTATCTATTTTGAAAGTACCAGCTGAGTCAGACTTAACACTTTCCACTCAGATGGGGCTGTTTGATAGAGGAATTAAGTGGGAAGAGTCAAGGTAGCAAAAGACAAATGCAGAAAAGAAAAATGTTTCAGAGATAAATAAAACCAGGAAAGGAGAAAGGAGGGAAACAACGTGATAGGATCTTAGAGAAACAGAGAGAATGCATATTCAAGATACATGGCAAGAAAAAATAAATAAGCCAAAATAATACATTGAAAAATAGCAGCCACTCATCGGAAAAACAACAACATGATGTGAGATTAAAATTACAGATGCTACGAAGTCATGGCCATAAGTGCTGTTCCTTTATTTCAGTGAGATACAAAAGTAAAATCTAAGGTACAAAATATTTCTGTCATTTTGGTTTTTGTGTCCCAGAGACAAAACCAGTTCTAAGTGATTTAACTCAGCCTATATCAGAAATGTAAATCAGGCCAGGTCTTACACATAGCATGTGCAACATGCAAAGAACAACACTTCTGTATCAAGAATATTTTCATAAAATGAACTCTGTATTCTACAAGAAACCTGCAATTTTTATTGCAAAACCATTTTGAAAATGCTGTAACAAAAATCTTTTAATATGTTAAACAATTGGTAACAGGAACTTCTGGGGTTTTTTTTCAGCTGGTAGAAAACGTTGCCAGTTCGATACTTGGAAAGCGAGTTTTTGTGAACTGGCCCCACCTTGAAGAAGCCAGAGTTGTGGCAGTGTCAGATGGAGAAACCAAGTAAGAGCTGTCTGATGCAGAGTTGTTTGTTGTCTTTATTAGTTTTTGAATTAAGCCCCTTGGGCTGTACAAACACGTTGGTTTTATTGTGATGCTGACAGCAGATTGGTTTGCAGATGTAGCAAAGGCTGCTCGTGGGACAACCTTTGTCTAACATAGTTCTGAGCTTTGTTGGCTCTGGAGCAGTTCTGGCCCTTCATTATTTTGCTGGAGCTGTACAAGCTTGGGAGAGCCCATTCTTTATTTTGAGGGGAAAATGCACGCACAGCAATCCCCACAGAGAAGGTTTATATGCCACCTTCCTTTCAGCACGTTTTTTTGATAAAAAAACCATGCAGTGTGGCCTGTTGTGGAAAGGATAGAGAAAACGATGATGCAAGTTTTCTATATCCTTAACAAGTCATTTCTGACTGGTTTAAGTTTTGCTCCCAAGTGGTTATGTCTAGATTAATCTTGGTTAAATTAATATTCCCAAGGTTTCACTTGGAAGAACCACATGGCACACAGAGGCTTTACATGGGAAATGCAGTGCCCCCAACCAAAGTGGCTTATGTTGGAGATAAGGAACAAAGCCTGTGGGTAAAAGAAGTTCAAGGCATTTCAGAGCAGTAAGTAACTCCCAAAATGAAGGTGTGACTCTGCATTTGGTGTCTTAGCTGTGTTTTGTTGCTGTGTTACAGACCCAAGCAGCACTGAAGAGCTGCTGCATGCTTGATGATAAAGGTTAATCGAGTCTGCTGGAATTTAAAAAAAAAAAAAAAAAAAAAAACAACACAAAAGAGCTTATGTTGAAATTTCAGAATGTGTGGAGTTAGCCCCTAGGTAATTCAAGTTAGATGCTGTTACAAAAGAACTCAAATGAATGAGTTTCAGTATTTACCCTCCCTCTTAATTTTCTGTTCTGGTGTTAGTAACCTTCTGTTGTAGGAGGTATTTAGAATGAAGTCACTTGAATGCAGCTCTTACACTTCTGGAGTGTGGGTGCTCAGTGGAATATGACTGAGTTACAGTAGTTTGGCATTTTATTATCTGTCATCTGAGTTAAATGCCCTAATTAAACCAACCCCTTCCACTGTAAAGATAAAGTGTGCTTCAATTAATACACACAGCTCTGTAGTGATGGCTGTGCAACAGGGGGCAGCTTAGTTGGTTAAGGCATTTATTCTGGGCATTTTTTGTAAAAAAGGAAGCAAACTATTACAGTCCTCTTTTAAAGAAGGGGTTTTATTTTATTTCTTTTTATTTCAATAAATTAATTCTACCCTCGTGGTTCAGTTCTGTTTATTGTAATCCAATGTTCTGCTTTGTATTCAGCTACCAGAGAAGAAAAGGAATAATTATCCATGAAACCTCAGTAGTTGTGTATGCTCAGTTACTCACTGGGAACAGGTATCAGCTGAACCAAAATGGAGAGGTTTATCTGGAGAAGCAGTGGTCCAAGCAAGTTCTTCCTTTTGTTTACCAAACAGTTGTCAAGGTAAATATATAAATATATATAAATATATATGAGTTCAGTGTCCTCTTCCAAGTGTTTCAGATTCAGGTAATGCTTTAGAATAAATGTCCGTTTATTATTTTTTATTATTCTGTTGGAACTGCATGATACTTGAGATTATAAATTCCGTCCTTTTCGTGTAGGATATCAAGGCCTTTGACTCCCGCTTTTCCAACATCAGAACTCTGGATGATTTGTTCCCTCCTGGAAGCACAGCCTTCATGCTGGGATCCCCTTACTACGGCTGCATGGGAGAAGTTAGTGCCAGTAATTTCATACTTTTTCTCCCTGTGGATTTCTTTATTTGCAAACCTAAAATAATCTAAGATGTTGTGTGACAGTTGTGGCCGTTTGCCAGCTAAAATTTGGAATCTGAGAGTCCCTGGTGGTTTAGTCAGAGGAAGAGGGGGTTATTCTGTTTTCCCTGTCATTATTGCTGCCATAAGAGTAAAAAGCATAGCAGGAATGCAGGATTATTTTATTAATTCTTGGGGATAATTTGCAATATTTTGTGCCGTTTTCAGGCGTGGATTCCTTTATTTAATGCTGAGTGATTGCCTCTCTGAGGGTGCAGTGCCAGGGCAGGGTGATGAGTCCCAGACTATCTCTGTGCCTGCTGCAGCACGATTGTTGACCCAGTAGACTGCAAGGTGTGGGATCCAAAGGCTGCTGGGTTTGACAGCATTGTTAATGTGTGGTGTTTCTCTCCAAGGTTCAGGATTCCCATGATGTCATCCGAGAAGGCAGAATTCGGGTGGTTTTTAACATTCCCTGTGAGCCCCAGCTCGATCCTTTGATACAGAACCAGCATGTAAGTTCTTCTCTAGCAAAAGCTCAAACCATGCAGCAAATAAATTTTGCAATGGTAAATGTCTTTAAGGGGTGTTTCCATATTATTCATCTGCCCTTTGTATAAAACCCCTTATCCTTCAGGAACTGCCAATGTTTTTTATTTGTTTGTTTTAAAGAAATATTCTGTGAAATACAATCCTGCCTATATTTTGGCCAGCCGCCTTGGAGTAAGTGGATATCTTGTCTCCAGATTTACAGGGAGTATCTTTATTGGAAGAGGATCGAAGAAAAAGTAAGTTTTCTGTGTGAATTTTGACAGCTCTACAAAATTTCTGACCTGTTTAAGTGCTGTTCTTATCAAGTCTATGCTTTTTTATGATGTGAAGCTCTCTATAAAGGATATTTGCTGTAAACTGAATTGATAGGCAGTGTTTTTCTCTCCTATTATAAATGTGGTTTTACTTTCTGTTTACTGGAGGGTTCTATTTGCTTTAATATTTTAGGCAGATGTAAAATTGATTTTCCTGGTTAGCTGTTTGCATAATTGAATCAGGAGTTCAAACTGACAGTGCCACACTGAGAATAAAGGAGTGGAATTGGGATCTAATTTACTGTACTTATCACTGCAAGTACAAAGGGGCATTAATTGTACCTGTAACTTCTTTTCAGAACTAGTTAAGACTGCTTAAAATATATAAGGAAGGCAATCTGTGTGGTCTTCTGAATGTCCAAATTGTGGTTTCCTAGGACAGATCTGTAAACATGTGTTTGATACATGAGCATCCTCTTGTGATCTGATGTGCACATTTGTTCCTTACTGATTGCTCAAGGACATTGTTCCACAGCTTGGTAAATGCCAGGTAGTTTGTGGTTGATTAGATCTCAATTAAAGAAGAAGGGTAAAATATTTCCTGCCCTCAGTTGCAATAAATTTGGGCACAAAGGAGGACAGCTTTTGGCCTGGACCATTTCTGACACACTGTTAACAACTAAACAACACAACAATTGAATTGTTCTCTGGTTTAAGGTTGAGGTGTGTTTGTGTGGGGGGGTTTTAATGTATGTAAACACACACACACATGTTACTGCAGGTTAATCAACTTCTTCTTGTTTCCAGCCCTCATGGAGATCACAAAGCAAATGTGGGGCTGAACCTGAAGTTCAATAAGAAAAATGAAGAAGTTCCTGGCTACACCAAGAAGGTTGGGAATGAGTGGATGTACTCCTCTGCAGTGGAACAACTGCTTGCTGAGTATTTAGAAAGGCAAGTATTGGAGATGAACTTCATCCAAATTACCCACCTTTGTCTCAGGCTTTGGATTTTGTCCTCTGGTCACAGTTCTGAGAACTGATGAGTTTGGTTTTGGAGATTCCTTGATGGAATTTCTCTATTCCAGTTTTCTCCTTCTAACAGTCTCTTTTTCCAAGGAGAGTCATATTTTTGGGTAATTTTGTTAACAGCTTATCTTTGACAAATTAACAGTACACCAAATTAAGTAAAAAAAATAATTCATTTGGGATTCACAAATTTTGAAGCTCATCAGACTTTGTTTTGATGAGGCTTTTTTGTGGTCTATGTTGATGTGAAACAAAAACTTATCTGCCATTTATTTGCTTTTCCAGGGTGCCTGAACTATTTAATTATGTAGCCAAGAACAGCCAAGAAGATATCTGCTATGAAGATGACATTTGGCCTGGAGAGGATGAGAATGGGTAAGCTGGTCACAGAACCTGTAATCTCATCTGGACATGGTTTTTTGATTGGCTATAAACGTAATTTCCTGAATAGTTTTAATTAATTTCTTTCTATTTTTTTTTTTCTTTTTCCTGAAACAAAACTTTTTGCATGATTCAGATTTTTTTTTTCAGTCCCTGCTGTAAACTCATACAGAGCTCTCAGGTTCTGTTACTTTATGAGTGTATACAAGCATTGTACCTGTATCATATACTTGACTTCAGGGAACGTGTTAAAATGCCTGGGTTATGCAGCTAAAAGCTTTAACTCACGTCATTTTTTATTCAGAGCTGAGAAAGTGCAAGAAATTGTTGCCTGGTTGAAGGCACATCCTGTGTCTGCTTTGTCTCGCTCATCCTGTGACTTGCAAATTTTGGATGCAGCCATAGTGGAGAAAATTGAAGAAGAAATAGAGAAATGCAAGGTATGCAGCTTGCTGGCACTGGGGGCAGGGGGGAATAAGGCCATTGAAGATTACTTGTCATTCCAGAGAATGAGAGAGTGTCAATCTGGACTTGGAATGTGAATTATCCCAGAGATTCAGAAGAACTCATTATTCATCTTTGTGGTTGGCTCACTCCTCTGGGGGTGATTTAGCAGCACTAGCTGAATCTGTACTCTGAACTGTGCCTTTTGGGGGTTTCATCAAGGAACAGGTACCTGTGTATAGTCAGAAATACTCAAGTGCTCTTTTTCTAAGTGCAGAGCAGTCCCAGCTGATCTTCCCTTGCAGCTTCTCTTTGGTCTGCAGAAAATTAGAAAGTTGTTTTCCCAAGGCCGCAGTTGAAAAAAAGTGGGCAAGGAAAATACTAAAGTAAAAGCTAAGGGCGAAACCACATGAAATAATGGGCTAATTTTTTTGAAATAACTTGCAAGGGCATCTTAATAAAAGTGATGTGAAATCTGGAATTAGACAATTAAATTCTTTGGTGAGAAATATCCACCATGTTTAAAAACTGGACGTGTTTTAAAGACTTCGGGACAGCTTTACACCATTATTGAAAAGAAACTGAAGAACTCCACGTGACCTTTTCAGGTGGTTTGTTTTACCACTGCCAGTGCTGGTTCCTCCACTGGTTTGTCCTGACTTTCTGTCCCTCTCCTTTAGCAAAGAAAGAGCAACAAGAAGGTGCGAGTGACGGTGAAACCCCACCTGCTGTACAGGGTGAGTGATTTTTGTTTTGTTTGGGTTTTTTTCCAGGAAGTTTGTGTTATATTTTGCCTCAGTGACTGCTATAAATGCATTTTAACTCCAATCCTTCTCCTTTGGCCTGCACTAACACAGTCTGTTGGGTTTGGCAGCCACTGGAGCAGCAGAAGGGGGTTGTTCCAGACCGGGATGCAGAGTACAGGCTGTTTGACCGCGTTGTCAACGTCAGGGAAAACTTCTCTGTGCCAGTTGGCCTTCGAGGCACCATTATAGGAATTAAAGGAGGTAATATTTTCTTCATGGTTGTATCTACATAGCAGGTGTTTTGTATATAACACAAATATGTAATGTGAATACACATAATTTCTCACTGTGAAGCATATACAACTTGAAGCCATTAACCACATATTTACTGTTTTGAATTCAACTTACAGGTTTTCTGTTTTAATTTCATGTGTTACACAGCTGTTCTTTGAGTAAGAAATTACCTGCCCTTTGTTCCTTTTTAATATGAGTAAGAAGTTCCCCTTTGTTCCCTTTTAATATGAAGAGGGCAGATCAACAAAGGAACAAAATGAAGTTATGGAAAGATACGAGCAAAATTAGGAGAAGTAGACATAAAAACAAAGGACATAAAAGACCTTAATACTTACATTGAACGTAAAACTTTATCAAATATGATTTGTCTTCAATGGTTTTAGTTTGAGTTTGGTTTTTTATTCTGTGATACTCCATTTTCAATAATTGGCATGAATTTATACCTTCTTTAACAAGAAGATTAACTATAAATCTATTTCAAGTAAATAAAAGGATTTATCCATTCCCACTAAGTAGCAATTATTTACATTATTGAGATCCAATCATGTAAACTGTTTTCTTACCTGGCATTTTCAAATTTCTATTAATGAAATTACTCAGGAATATAATGGGTTTCTCGTGTTAATTGTTGGTCTTTTCATTATTTATTGCATAACCAATCCAGATATTTAAATAGCTAACATACCCCATGTAGGATGACATTTTGCTTTGTTTTCTGTAGCTACCAGAGAAACAGATGTGCTCTTTGAAGTTTTGTTTGATGAAGAATTCCTTGGAGGCCTCACTATAAGGTTTGTGCAGGGGGGTTCACAGCAGCAGAATAAAGCACTGGTTCCAAATGTCTTTTTAAAACAAGTATGTAGCAAGCAGGTTATTATCAGTAAGATTAAAAACCAGTCAGGAGGTGTCTGTTCTTGGGAAGGAGGGCCTCTGAATCCACTAATTGATACTGAGGCACTAAATTCCAACCACCAGGAAAAACCTAAACTGTTCTTCAGGACGTGGAGGTGCTTTTGTTTTAAAAAGTGTAATAACTCCTCTAGATTTAAGTAAACAGCTCAACTTCTAAGTGCACAGATTTACACAGCAGGCTTCATTTTACCCTTGTTCTTGGTTAAATAAGGTTTTAATGACAGAAGGTAGAGTGGATTCTTACCTGTTCCCTGCATTCCCAAAGCATAGCACAAGTCCAGCCCTTGCAAGAGCGTGTCCTGTGGCACAGACAATATTCAGTGTTCCGAAATGCTGCTTGAATTCCATTTATAATTCTGCTACTGGAATTTAAACTTCAGTTTTCATTTTGAAAAAAAAAAAAAAATTGTTTCTTGGCTCTTAATCTTTTACAGAAGGATTTACTACAGAACTATGCTAAACCAATTCACTCACCTTTAATCTTTAGGCTCAGCAGTGAAGGGAACAATCTCAACTCAGGGTAGTCACTGCTGTTGTTTGCTGGGTTTGCAGCCAGAGGCCAAAGTGGGGAGTGCAGTGGGATTTCAATCTGGGAGACAGTTTTCAGCTTCTGTTGTTTAAACTCGAGCCGTTATCTTTTGGTGACAATTAACCTGTGTCATTTACTTCTCCGCAGGTGCTCCCCTGCCCGAGGTTATCGCCTGCCCTCAAGTGCCTTAATTAACCTGTCCCACGGCAGCCGCTCCGAAATGGGCAATCAGAAGCTGATGGCCATAGTGAAACCTCAGCCAGCAGTGACCAACTACAACTCACATGCACCTGATCTGTCATCTGCGTGCTCGCACAAAGTGCAGCTGGGAGGCCTCAACCATTCTCCTCGCTCCCTCTTCGTTCCTACTCAGGTAAGACTTTGCTGGCATTTCTCCAAAAGTGTTTTCCCCTCGAAGCTGAATTATTGACATGGTTTTCTTCATTGGCCCAAGCCAAAGTTCATTTTTGTGTCAGTATATTAGAAGTAGGATAATTCTTATACTGGAGGAATTAAAAAATTAATGCAATAATGAAAGGGACTGAGATTTCCTGTTGACAGTTGTTTCACTCTGAGTAACTCCAGTTGCATTTCTGAGAGACAAATACTTAGTTTGGAGCATTGACACCACATTTGATGTCAACAAACAGTATGTTTTGGGCAGAGGTGCAGTTATTTCTTTAAAGCTCTGTTCACATAATGCTTCCTGTAGGCCAAGTTTGTCCATGCTCAAAAGAAGATGATAGGATTTCCCTATCAGTTTTACTTGGTTACAATTTACTTTGAAACTACAATAAAGGAGGAAAAATTATAGATATCAGGGTTCTTAGTGGTTTAATGAAACATTATTTTTTTTAGTAAGTGTCTTCTTTAAACAAAATAATCTTAATTGGTAACTTCATGTTGCTATAGGGGTGTTTGAGAACAATTGTCTCATGTTTTGAAGTCTATTCGAGAAAAACTGCTTTCCAAAAGAAAACTTAGGGCAATGAAACACTTCTGATTGATTTTTTTTTTCTCTCAATAATTTAGCAACTGAATGGAAGACAGCATTACAATCTCAGGGCTGAAAATCAGGGCAACTCGCCCCAGAAAGGATTATTTCTGAGTGGCAATCAGAAAAATAAAGTGAGTGTTTTGATTCATTTAGTATTGGACACGAATGTCTCTACTTTGACCTTCTGTTTAAGCAGGTGTCCTTTTCTCATGATTAATAAATAGCTTGGTTTTAGTGCTTCTGATGTTTTAGTCCAGATACAGCCTGGAGCAGAACTGCTCTCTGTTCTTCAGTGGGTATAACATCCTGTGTTATCCCTGGTTAGATATCAGATTTTCAAGAGTGGTGTTTGCATATTTGGGCTTCAGTTCTGGATATCCAGAACTGTAATCAAGTGAAAAATTGTTGTACAAGTGCAACTCACCACAACAGCTTATTTTATAAACTAATTACCTGCAGCTTGTCCTGGTGTCAGTATGAAAACACCTCATCTGGGCTGTGTTAAACTTGGGCCTTCCAGCTTCAGAATGTCTTGGTGTCTGCTGAGCTGTTCAAAAGCTGAATTTATAGCTGCTTTTGGGGGGATCTTGTTTCTTCTTTTGCCAGGCACAGAGTAAGGCAGATGATGAATTCTGCAGCATATGGCAGTCACTGCAGAGCTCGGGGAAGTCTCAGCACGTTCAGCAAAACATTCATGAGAAGGTTTGTGTACAAACTTTAAACACATCCATGGGTTCAAAACAGGAGGGTACTTCGTTTCATCCATCAGTTTGTGATATCAGACAACTTCTCAGTTTATGCTGCAAGTGAATCCTCTGGATCAAAGTATTGTTATACTGGAAAGAGGTGATTGTGTGGGGCTGCTTGGGAAATGACAAGAGAGTTTTCTGATTAGGCTTTGTGCTTTGAAATCCTAGAGTGCAGTTCTACCTCAGGAAATCAAGCTGGCAACTGGCCATCAGTTTTATAAGCCAGGATTCAACGAGAGCAGCTTTAAATGTCAGCAAAGAAAGCAGGAGCCATATAAAAAATGTAAGTCCTAGAATTAGAAACTGTTTAGGAAAACTGCTTGCTTTAGCTGATCTTCAGTGAAATGTCTGTGGAGCTTTTTGGCTTTTTGTAGTTATTGACAGGAAATAATTTATTGTAGTTTTATAAACACTACATTGCAGTTGTTATTGTCAACTCTCCCTGGCAATAATTATTTCAATTGTTCCATCCTTAATCCTGAACATCTTAGACGAGCTGTTCTGTGTTCTGTTGACTTGCCACCCATCTGATATAAAAACAAACCAAAAAAACAACACCATGTGTTTTAGAAAATTTGCTCGTGATTGTATTTGTAGAATACAAAATTAGACGTATTATTGCATGTGCTTTAATTTTATTTTATCCTAGAAGAAAAGCATGTACCAAATACTCTAAAGTATGAATATGTACCACATACTCTAAAGTATGAATTCAACATTTCATAAAACCCTTCAAATTAATGCAACTCTACATATTTATATGGAGTTAATACTTTCTGAGTCTTGATAAGTATTACAGTTTTAATTTAAGAGTGTTTCAAAAAATACGTTCTTTTGTAGTTAAAGAAGATTCCAAAGTTACAAGAGGTGAAAATCAACCACATAATAAAATATCAAACCAACAGGTAATTTTGTCTGTACTGAGTAAATGTGTTCTTTCCTTGCCATTTTCCTCTGATCCGATTTGTCATTTTACAAATTTGCCTTTACTGGCATCTTAGTTGATTCTTTTAATAGGTACAATTTATTTGTTTGTTTGGTTTTTTTTCAGTAGAGATTTTATAGCCAGAACATGAGAGGAAGTGTGGAAGGTGTATGATGATACCAACCTATTTTCCTGTTCCTCTCAGACTCTGTAATGGGGAAACACAAATGTTGGGTTTTCAGGGAGCTGAAACCCTCTCAGGATCTGAGCTTGGGAAAGCTGTTTGCACAACATCTCTGACAGGATTGGGTTACAACAAGTGATAGAATATTCAATAATAATTGCTGCAGTTTATCTCAGAATTTTGCAGGTGTGAATAAGCACAATGTCAAGCTTCTGAAAAGGAATGAAAGTCCCAACATGCCTGTGATTCAGAAGGCTGCAGTTGATGGTCCCTGTACAGGTGCAAAGGTAGGATCTAGGTAGTTGATTCTCTTGTGCTCTCTGAATAACTTTGGTTCCCAGTCTGTTTTGGTCGAGTTGTTCCTGTCACTTGTGTGCAAATTCATGTTTGTAACAGAAGACAAATCTGTGTAACTTTGACCATTCTTTAAATGATTTCTCTGTTCTTCAATACTTGCATATTTTGAATATGCAAACCTTGATGTGGTCTCTGGATGTCTGTTCACACTCTGAACAGACATGACTCTGAACTGTTCAGCTAAGAGAAAAAAAATCTGAATGAGAATAAAATTAACCTCAAATTAATATACCCTTCCTTCCTCTTGCATCTACTTGTAAATATACGAAGTTGATGTAGCTTTTTTCTTTTTCAATTTAAGAAGGACAATGAACTGGAAAGCCTTCTAGCTTCGCTGAAAATTTCCAAAGAAAATGAAGTGCAGACTTGTTCTAAGGAAGCCAGAGCTACAAATGAAGAGCATCTGTCACCACAGTCATTTGCTATGGTCTGTACACTGCAGGAATCATTACATTGCAGTTTAGCATCTGCCATCTTAGCATCAGTGCTTCTATTTAAAGAAACTCCCTGAACCCTCGTGCTGCTTTCTAAAACACATTAACGAGGTTTTAATTAGCTGTTCTCAAAGAACATTAGCAAACACATTTTTTTGTGCTAAGATGCTGTTATCTGTGCTTTGATAAAATGTAACTGATTGCAAAGGAACAATTCAGATTCTGTCACCAAGGATGATGTTTAGTGTTAAGGAGGTCATGGTGTCTGAATGCCAGTGTGTCCTTGAGTGCTTCATTTTATTTTAAAGAAAGGAACACGGATGCTCAAAGAGATTTTGAAGATAGATGGCTCTGATCTGGACACGAGGAATGAAGTGAAAGCCCAGGTTACTGATGGCCCTGCTCCCTCCTGCAGACAGGATTGCCACGGAGCTGCTGTGCAATACAGACCAACAAAAAAAATGGGTACGTTCAGCCAACAGCTCAGAGCTGCACTGGGAGTGACCTTTCAGAACACACCTCACAAAAAAATGAGTATCTTTAGCCAACAGCTCAGAGCTCAGAGCTGCACTGGGAGTGACCTTTAGAACACACCTTACAGCACAGTGCCATTTCTCAAAATGCACTAAGGAAATGCCCATCTTTTTTTCACTTATACTTCTTTATTCAGAGCTAAAATTCTCTTCATATGTGGTCTTCTGTCTTTTGTAAACATTATGAAAATACTGGGGAAAAAATTAAATATGCTTTTTTTTTTTTCTTCTGTCCTAATAATCAAGTTGCCATCCTTGTTTTTTTTTTTTTCCTTTTGTCAGCTGCTTATATGAACAAGCCTTATAGCCCTGGAGGCCCTCAGAACACACCAGCAATAGAAACTGGAGGCCACCCTTTCTCTTGCCCACAGCCTGCACTCTCCACCGTTTCGGAACTGTCTCGAATTTGTTCACTTCTTGGAATGTCACAACCAGATTTCTCTTTCCTAAAAACACCACAGGTAAAAAGCTTTTCCTGCAAAAGTTCCACTTCGCAACTCTTTATCAATTGTCCTGTATTAAATATTTAAACTGACCACTGAAATACATCAGAAAATAAAACTTAACTCCCTCTGTCTGTTTAAAAAGCAACTGAGCAACCAAGTCCTCAGTTTGTCAGCAGTACAGATCAGATCCCCTCACCAATCTTCTGTCATTTTTCCAGACCATGACAGTTTGCCACGTGAAGCTGTCGAATGGTTTGCTGGTGCACGGGCCTCAGTGTCACTCCGAGGCTGAAGCCAAGGAGAAAGCCGCCTTTTTTGCTCTACAGCGTTTGGTGAGGATGGAAAGAAGCTTTTAAAACCTTGGTCTCCCTTGCACTGCATCTGTTTGTGACCCTCTGGTTCCTTCTTCCTAGAGCTCTATAGGAGTAAACTTTGCTTCCCCTCCACCGGTGTTTCCAAATTATCAGCCTCTTGGAGTTCCTGTTCCACCTGGATCAATCCCTCCAGTGTTTGCACAACCCCCTGGTGAGTGTTTGACTGGGACACATTTCAAATATGTAATGGTGTTCTGTAACTGCAGCAGTTCTTCATGTGAAAATGGATGTCTACCAGAACCCCCATTTTTTGGTCTTCATGTATGTATTTGTGTGTCTGAACTGTTCTGAAAACAGTTGATAAACCTCTTCTCATCACTATGCAGATGAATTCAATACAAAGAATCATGACTCTCCCAATTATTTCTTTTCCTCAAGAATATGTTTATCCATTCAGTCTTAGGTGCTTTTTCCATTTTGGCTTTTTTTTTTTTTTTCCTTTAAAATGATAGAATTAGTTCAAAGCTGATAGTCCTAGTCCAGATTTCATAAGAAGTATCTTCCATGATTTTCTACATGGATTCCCCCATATAGTTAATGTTTATCCATGCATTAGTTTTTATTGGATTGTAACCAACTTTCCCTGAAGTGCTACATCACAATGCTGTTGTACACAGCCAAACTTGAGCATGGTAAGTAACCCCCACCCCAAAAATTGCTAAAAGTCCTAGATGTAGTTCTGTAAAAACAGAGCTGTTTGTTTGGGGGGGGGGGGGGGATGATAAATAAATACTTAGCTGTTTTCAAGTAAATAGGAAGATTTATGAGGCTTTATTTGAAAGGTAAACAACACGAAGACAAATGTAGTTGGGTTACTTTTGGGGAGTTTGTACCCTCTTTTGTGGCAAATTGAGCTAAAAGTTCCTTATTTTCCTAGCTAATATGATGCCTCCTCCATCATCTCATATGTTTGGTCCAGTGTCCTGGGGAACTCCAGTGCCTAAGCATTACTATCCTGGCTCCTACCCAGGAAATGTGTCTCTTGCAGGAACTATTCCAGTTGGTTCCCACAACCAGTTTATACCTCTGCAGGTAAGAGCAGCAGCTTTGTCTTACTGTGATATCTTTGTAAACAATATGCCTATGTGATGAATGCAATGACACCCCCACTGTGAAGTACTGCTTGGTATTAGAAAATTAGTGTCAAAAATTGGGTGCGTGTTTTCTGGAAGTGGAATATTTGCGCTTGTCGAGAATGCGTTCTGTTAAATAATATTTATTTAATTTAAAGGTAACTAAAAAAAGGGCTGCTAGCAAGAAAAACTTTGAACTCAAGGAGTTTCAGAGTTGCCCTCAAGCTGCGCCACTAAAGAACGACCAGCCAGTGTCTTCCGACCACATTCAGCAAGACAGTTCTTCAGCTCCTTTAAAATCTCCTCAAGCTGCTCCATCCACTGGTTCATTTCAAGACAATGTGGCTACTCCAAGTGCTCCTCAGAACAAATCAACACCAAACACTTCCAGCAAGCGAAAGCCAAGGAAACTGGCTGTCAATTTTGGCGCACCAAAATCTGCAGAATAAACGTGGTAGCTGGGTGTATTTGATTTTTAACTCTTCCCCCCCCCCCCTTGTTATGTTCTGTCATTTAAAAAAATCAGAAATCTCGATTAAAAAGACCAGCCACTTTTAAGTGTAACATAGAAGGAACTACATTGTACTCGCTATGATTTTCAGGTTGTCGTGAAAACTCTAACAATTATGTTAAAACTCTTTTTTTTTGTTTTCCCTTCAATTAGCAAGAGGCAGGAGATGCTGGGCTGAGGCTGCCATGCCCTCCATGTGCCTAGGGTTCTGAACAGTGGCTGGCAGACCCCGTGGGGTAAGCAGCAATAACTGTGGCAGCCTCAGCTCGGCATTGCCCTGCTCTCTGGGAGGGACATGGAGCAGTAATTAGTTGGGCATCTGACGCTGTCCAGTGGGACATTTTGTACTCTAGGTTATTTCTAAATAGTGTGAGAAGACAGAAAGCCAAAGTCATTTACAAGCAGCTCTGCATTGGCTCTGCAGGTGCATGTGAGTGGACTCGGTGTGGCTCAGAGCTACCTGCAGTGCAACCACCCAACAGCTCCGAGCACCGACTGCTGGGTGTGTCCTGGAGGGCAGCAGCTTTACCACCTGCAGAACGTGGGGTTATTGTGTGCCTGGGGTTAGGGGGGCAGAGACGGATTGCTGATGCACAGTCTGCTCCAGGAGACTCATTTATAGGATGTTACTGAATAACAAAAAGCTATTTGCAAAGTAGAGAGCTCTTTGGGAAAGAACATTCATTTTTTTAGTCTATCAGTTTCTTTGTTTTCCCGTGATAAAATGACATAGTTACCTACTACACATATAGATGGCTTCCTAAATGCTGATGATATCCTGATTTTTTCCTAAGCTGTAGAAATGGCCAGAGTTTAAAGATGTCCATTTGTGCTGGGTGACTGTCAAAGTTATGTTTACTTAGAGTCCTTTTCTTCCTTTAAAAGTCTGAGCCCTGAAACCTCTATACTAGATTATTTTTTTTTAGTAGTTATTTTTAATATTTATTTTTTTAGTTTTCTGACTTGCAAAACTGAATTATCAGAAACTGATGCTATTTGTTCCAGAAGAATATTCAGACAGAAAGTTGAATTGCATTTTTGGACAGAGCTGTCATTAGTTCACATAGGAAAAAAAGAAGGCTCAGAGGTCCTTGTACTGTTTTTAACCCACATGCACCATTCTTGTGGACATGAATGTGAAATCTAGGAAATAATTGGAAACTCTGGTGCTGCTTACTGACATGGATTAAATTTCATTTTTCTTCTTTGTTTTAATCTCTTCTAGAAAAAAATATTTTTCCTCTAAGGCCCAGGAAACAGAAATAAAGCATCCTTGAGGGATTCATTTGGTTGCTTCCAAACAGGTTTCCTGCTGGATCTGCAAGTCTGTAAACTTTCTTGCATTTGCTCTTTGCCTCCCTTTCTGGTGTCGTGTCAAGCTTCACATTGTTCCTGTGTTACAGGATTTTTTAATCTTCATTTCTCCAGAACAACAGGATTTGTAGAATAGCAGCAAGCCTAGAAAAAGGATCACAGAGGTAAAAACAAGGTTAAGACATTTTATTCATTTTACTTAGTATCACAAAACTGTAAAGTCTTAAATGACATGAATTTTGTTGTTCTCTTTGTAGTCAGCTGGTCTCGAGAGGGTTGGAAGGGAAATGTGTATTTTTTGGTAGTTTTTTGTCATTAGCAACACGAGACTGCCTTGATGCTGCCGTGGCAGTGTTTGAGCAGTGGTTGTGTGAGTGTCACTGTGAGACACTGGTGTTAATCCCCCCTGTCCCCTGGGAATTAATCTTCTCACAGGAGGAAATGCCTGTTGAGAAATCCCCATGATTCTTTCGTCACTGAATGTTGCTGTATCTGGGCAGCCAATTTCTGCAGAGTTTGTAGAAACAAAGTCATGAAGGACACTGTACTCTCACCAGTGAACACAGCAGTTTTTATTAATTATTCTACTTATTCTACTGGCACTGAGATTTCTGCTCCCTCTTCGAGTGGAATTGCTTTGTGTAGTATAAATAGAGGTTAAACACTTGATTCTGTAGCTGCTGCATTTTGTGTTAGTCCCTGATTTGGAGCTGATCTCTGATACCAGCTGCCTGGTGCCCACTTAATTGCAGCCCTCCATGTCCTGGTGGATGTGACATTGCATTGATCTCTGCCGTGTCCCCCCCCCCGATTTCATTTTTATATTTTAACAGAGTCGTCATCTTCGATTCATACAGATATAAAATTGAAGCATTTCTTTTTCTCATAGATGAAAAGTATTTTGTAAGCACTGGAGTTTTTCATTAGATCTTATACAGAGCAGTATTTTACTAAAGAAAATCCAAAAGGGAAGACTTTTATGTGCGCGTTTTTGTAGTTTCTGATTTTTTTAAAATAACTTTTCATTGTTTATCTGCCAAGTGAAATGTTTAAAATTTGCATATAAATGGATACAGAATGTATTTTTTGTGCTGTTTAGTGTTAAGTGTGCATTTGCAGATTTTTAGCATGTAGTTGCACAAAGGACTGTGCAGAGATATTTTGAAATATGAATATATGCTACACTGAAGGAAAAACATTCTTAAATGCTATATAGAACTCTAATGCAATAGAGTAATTTTATAAACTGTGTCTGTGTCTGCTTGGATTAAATATTGAAACAAGAAACATTACTTATTTTTCACTGTTTTATTTCCAAATACTGGATGGGAACTGCTGTGTGCTCCAACCCAAAAGCTTCAGAGAGAAATTAAATCTAATGAAGCCCAATTTGGGTGATTGTCAGAAGTAGCACCTGCCCTCCTGAGCTGTTTCTTGGTGACTTTCAGCTATAACTGAGATAAAAATACAAGGTTTTTTCAACAGGCTGTTGGTCACGTTACAGTTAAAAGCATTCAACAGGATGATCTTCCAAAGTTTCTTTGCCCTTTGGCACCAATTAGATTAAAAATTAAAAAAAAAAAAGCTGGAAAAAAAAAGCTGGTGATGGGTATGCAGTGTGGGGTGTCTGCAGGGAACACTCTGGTTGGGCGCTCAGTCACATTGCTCAATTTTAAGATTCTCAGATATAATCCTGCATTTCTTAAGCTCTCTTTAAATAATTAGTCAATGAACTTTTAAGTACTGCAATTATCCTGCGTGGCTGTTCTGCCCCCTTGCTTCTCCATCTCCATACAGAGCACTAAAGAGAAGAAAAACAGGTGAAGGGAAAACTTGAAAATATATTGGTTAGGGCATAATAAATCTTGCATGGACACTCCCATCCAAAAATGAAGGGACTGCTGTTCAATTTGCTGTAGTTGATGTGAACTATCCAGGTGAGTGAGTTCCCAAAGAAGGAATTGTTATTACAGTAAGGATGTTCTTTTATTCTTTTTATTTGCAATGTGATCTCCATCTGTATTCCATAATCAGCCTTCCTTACTGCTGAGAGACAGTGATGTTCTTCTCTTTCTGCCTCTGGAAAGGGGACACAGTGACACCAAGGGCACAAGGGCAGTCTGAGCACACATGCTTGGCCAAAAGAGTTCAAACTCAGGTGCAGGAGCACCCCTGGCTATTGAGACTGTACCTGAGAAATGTTTTGGAGAATTGATCTCATGAGGTAAGCAGTTGTTGTTTATTAACAAAAGAATCCAACAGCAGTTCCTTATTGCTGCCACTTTTTGATGGGCTCCTTACTCTTTTTTTTTTTTTTTTGAATTCACAAATTTTCTGTTTTATTTTTGCTTTGAAAGGCAGAAAACAAGAAGGACTTGCAATGCCAGCAAGTGCAAACAGTAAACCTGATTCTATTATTTGACAGCACAGAGAACATTTTCCATTAAGACTTATTTTTTTCTGGTAGAACTTGGTCAGTGGCATCACTGCATTGGCAGTGTTTTATGGGAGTCGATGGTCACACCTAGTCCTGTATTTTCTGTAAGTGAACAAAAGACAAAGGCTGGCAAAAAAAAAAAAACCAACAAAACCAAAGTGTAATTTCTGTGCAAGTAACAATAAAATTCAAAGTCATCAAATGTAGCATGTTGAGGGTACACAGCAAAGCAAAAAGTGTGATTCCAATGCAACTAAGTGTGGTGCATTTATGAGTAACTTAGCATATTTTAGATTTAGTGCCACTTTGGGATAGGAGGTGAAAATTACTGTTAGTTCCTGATGTTTCTTCCAGTGCCTATTTCTTTCAAACAGCTGAAATGTTTTGTCAGTCATCAAAACTGAAGTCAGCAGGTAAATGGAGGGCAGTGTAGGCTGCTGGAACCTGGGAATTTACTGAGATGCTGCCTTCTACATTTTCCTCAGTTTAATTTTTTTCCTTTTCGTTCCCTTTGCTTTCTTTTCTAATGTTTTTTTTGGTTTTTAGTGGCTTGTTTTTGTAATGGTTAGGTCTTATTGAAACAATAGTTCTTAAGTGCTTTTTCATCCCTTCAGCCTCTAGTATATCCATTCTCTTGTTCTGACTAAGCCTCATTGATGGCCATTTTTAATGTTTTTAGTTTTTCTCCTGTGAATTTCTAGACTGGAAATCAATGTTATTTAAAGAGCTGTTCAGCCCTGAATTTTCTAGGTACAAGTGACCATCATATAAATATATATATATATATACACACACACACATCTATGAACAGGAACTTAATCTCTGTAAGACAGTATGTTGTTCATAGTTACATCGTTTTCAGGCCACATAATAAATCCTTAAGAGACATCCAGAGGATGATGGACATTATCTTGTTAATTCACATTGCATATCTCCAGATGTAGATATTTCTTAGGTTGGGTAAAAGTAATGGGCAAATAATGACACAGTAACAGTAAATACACCGATTTTCACTTCACTTGCTGTGGTAGAGAAATTCTTGGCTTAAAACTTGATCGTCCAAAGTCCACCTCATTTCCTGGTGAAGGTTTCTTGTGTTGCAGAGCTGGCAGCAAGGAGGGACTGCTTGTGCCTCAGGCCCAGATTGGATGTGCAATTCTCTACTAAAATACAGGTTTAACCAGTCTCTTATTGTTTGCTCCCACTGGGTCGTGCCAAACCTTTTGAACAGCCACATTATGAAACATATCAAGGTATTGCTCTGATTGGAACTCTTTCCCCTGTGCTGTTTTTCAGATAAGTCCTTGTGGAGCCCCAGGACCAGCTGTTAGTACTGTTTTTGTAGCATGAGGGCAGGGTGATTGAGCAAGAATGGAACTGCTGTGGCTGCCAAAAGCTGGAATGACACACAAACCTAACATGATACATTAAGTGATGTCACTGTATGTGGTTCTGTCTGTTGACTTTGAGGAGTACGGGAGGAACTGCTGAGAAAGGGTCATGTGGTAAATTATTGCAGCACTTGCTTCAAGATCATCCCTTTCATTCTGGGCTGTCTGTTGAGTTTCCAGGCGAGGGTTAATGAGTGATGGATATGGGCTGCACCAGCCAGTGGAGCAGCAGAAACCAGTGAGCTCTTTCTTATTTAAGGACTCAAGACCCTGAAGCCAGTGCTTCATAATGTTAAAACTTGTGAAAAAGGTATAGCCAAGGAAATGGGGAAAAGGGTAACTCAGTTTGATGAGGCAGTAGAATAGATGCATCTTGACAAAATACAGCTAGGGAAGAAAAGATAGAGGAAAAAACTCCGCATTACAAGTTTCGTGTCTTGCTCTCCTAGATTTCAGTAGCTGGATCCTATTAGCGGTGCCAGTGACAAGTTTGGTTCATTCATACTGGAAGCCTGGGGTGAAAGAAGAAGTTTCTATGTATCAGTCACACCACAGAAATGCACTCAAGAATACTTTTATTTTAGAGACAAAATAAGTTGACTATCCAAAATGCAGTTTAATTAATAAATTGGAAATTTTGTTTAATAATCTGCTCCTAGAAAATGTCCAGGCTTTCTCAAGATCACGTTTTCCTTCTGGCAGTCAGGTCTGCTGGGTCTGTAGCAGTCCTGTCTCTCAGGGCCTCTCAGTAACTCCCTTCTTGCTGCCTGAAACATGCTGAGTGTGCTAACATTGCTTACAAATGTTCAGTGTGAATTACTCCTGGTAGATGAAGGGTGTGTGGGAATGGTATTGTTAATGACAAAACAACAGAAGCCAGTGCCAGATAAGTCATGTGTGGACAGAAAGCCCATTGCCTCCTCTATTGCATTACTTTTATCACATTACAATCAGAACAATAATATAAAATTTGTATTTCATAAGCCTCTCATAAATGAAGCAATTTTAATGCATGATGCCTATAATTGAGATTATATATGCCATGCAATTTTGCAAGTTGGTTCGTGTTATCTCTTTGCACCGTGTACACATCTAAGCTCTTTGTTTACACAGAATTTAAGCTCTGCAAGAAGAAATCTGCTTACGGTCGCTTCCCTGCAATCAGAAGGGTATGTATTTGTTACATTAAGAGCTTGTATAAGAAGAAAGTAACCTGCACCTCCATTTTCTTTTTGAGGTTTTCAGTAAGACAGGTCCCACTTGCATTGTTACTGTAAAAACACAAATTATGTCCAGATGTAATTTCCCATTTTTCTTAAGGCTTTTTAGTTTTTTAGTATTTGGAGAGATTTTAGCCTTTTATAACAATTACATGTGTTGCATCTTAATGAGGGAGCTTTCTTTGCGAGTTTTAAATAAGTATTAATATGCTCTTTTGATAAATTAGTTTGAAGGAAAGTAGTCTTAGTGAGATAATGAAGTGCTTGATACCTTTCTCTGACATACATCTATTAGTGTATTAACTTGTCAAGTTATAGTCAAAGAGAATATAAAAGTCAAAGAGATTGTGACTTTTTACTGTTGTTCCTTAGGGAGGAGAGGTAAAGCAGTCGTTCCTTGGCTTTCTCTTTCGCGTGCCTTCAGTTCCCTGTGATCCAAACCTTTGTCCCAGTGACCTCTGCAACTGCCCATGTGAGGTGAGAAGCCTCTTCTTAATGTGGCTTTCACTGTCGTTGGTATTTCTGGTTTAAAGATCCAACCACATCGGACTGTTATCCCACACAATATTGTTTTGTAATTCATAGTAGAATTTTTTGTAAGAGGGGTCAAACCAGAAATGCAAGGGGAAAATATTTTCAATATTTCAATGTATTTGCTTTTGCTCTTCCAGCTCTAACTAAATTAGGTAAAACTAATTGACTAATTCTTTTGATAAAATTTGGGTTAAAACTAAATTCTGTTGATACTAGTTTGGGATTGAGCATCCTGAATTTTATTGGTTAACTAATTGAGAATATTTCTGGTTGTTTCTGTTGAAAAAACACAGCGGGAACGCTTATGTCATTAACTCTGTTCCAGCGGTGATTTTAAGCGCGGCTCCCTCTGTGCTGCAAACTGACGGCACGAGAGAATTGCCGCAGCCGATGACTTTGTGTGATTACGTGCAGTTTGTTGGCTGGCGCTCGTTGCCTTCCGATGGTGTTTAACTCTAAAAGCCCTTTGCGTGCGCTCGGTGTGTTTACACAGAGCCCGCACAGCCGCAAGGCGGGGCTTTGCCTTGGCGCTCCCGCCCCGCGTGTGGGACCCCCGGGCCCGTCCCAGGGAGGGAGTGCAGGGCGGGGGCTGCCCCTCCCGCCTGGGCTCTGCCCCGGCCCGCGGCCTGCAGAGCCCGCCCCGGCCGCCTCCGGCGGCGCCACCTGCCCGCCCGGCGGCCCCGCTGCGCCGCCCGCGCCCACAGGCGGGCAGGGCACCCACAGGCGGGCAGGGCACCCACAGGGCCGGCAGGGTTCCCACAGGCGGGCAGGGTTCCCACAGGGCCGGCAGGGTGCCCGCCCCCGGCGGGCTGTGGCGGGCGCGGCCCCGCTCAGTCTGCGCTGAGGGCCGGGCGATGCCGTGCGGGCAGCCCGAGAGCGGGGCCGGGGCGGCCCCGGCGCGGTTCGTGCTGGGGGTGGACGTGGGCAGCACGACGGTGAAGTGCCACGTCTATGACCGCGCGGCCGCCGTCAGGGGCTCCAGCTGCAGGAAGGTGAGTCCGGGCGGGCTCCGCGGCGCTCCCTCAGCTCGGCCCGGCCGGCACCTGCCTGGGGAGTGCCCGCTCTGCCCGGAGCGGTTCCGACCCGCGGGTCCCTTGGCTTGTCCTGGTACGCGGGCATCCCCCGGGTTCCCTTCCCCAGAGCCCCCCGGGGAAGGGAACCCTCAGGTACCGCCGGAGCTCTCGCCCCGTTCGCTCCCCCCCGCCCTTCCCTGTTACCTTCGCTTCAGTCGCTTCTCGGCTAATTCCTGTCGGAACAAAAGGGCTTTTGTTAGCAGGGCATAGCTGAGGCTGGCGCAGGACTTGGCGTTCACACATCCCATCGGGGAACAGCGCCGCGTGAAAAAGCGTTAACTCTGGGACAGGGATTTCGGGCTGCTTTGGGCTTGTACTAATCGTGATTTCAGGATCGAGACAGTCTCCAGAACTCTGCAGTAACTTTTTTACTATTAGTTGTTGCAGTGAGGGGAAGTGTATAAGTCTGATGGATTTCAGAGGTGGCAGGGCTGTTCTCAGTGTAGCTGGAAGCCCCCCCAGTGGGGGATCCCTGCACTGCTGAGCCGTGCTGCTGCTCAGGAGCTCGGAAGCACCCACATCTGAGATCAGCGGTGGAGCCAAAAGGCTCTCTGAGCATCTGCTTTCCAATTTGCAGCTCTGAAAGGAGTTTACAGCCTCCGAAGTTCCTGGGGGTTTGGGCTTCTTTATTCCCTCTGAACAGAGGAAGTTTTCTAGAGATCACACACCCAGATTCAACTGTGTTCTAAAAGTTACACTGTTGTTTCTTCTCTTACAAGAAATGCAGAAAATTAAGATCAAGAAATGCAAAAGCAAATTTGTCTGCACCGAGTTGCACAAGAATGCTGGCTTCTGTAAACTAGGGATCATAATAGTGTTGTGTTTCCTGAACAGGTGGAGTCGCTTTATCCTCGTCCTGGATGGGTTGAATTAGATCCTGAAGTGCTGTGGAGTCAATTTGTTGGTGTAATAAAAGAGGCTGTACAAAGTAAGGGTTTAAAGTTTGAGAAAATAATTATTTATTTATCAAAATCAGTAAAAAGTCTGTTAGATAATAAGGTTATTTTTAACTAGTATTGGAAATCCATCACTGAGCACAGGTCTACAACATGCTTTGAGTTTTATTCAGTCATTATGTAAAGTAGGGCACTTGAATGACCTTTTTGCTTTCAGTGTGGCCAGATCAGGATTGAAGTAGAACCAGTGAATACTTGATTTACACTTCAGTGACAGCACCACGTTTCTCCAGCTTTTTGTGTATGCATCCTTCTCCACTGTCTGGCTTCCTCCACATGCCTCTGTGTATGAAGAGAGAGTAGGTTTGTTCCCCTTCCAGTGTGCCGTTATTCCACTGCCACTCTGTGTGTGTGACTGCCGGGTGATGAGAGGTGAAGGCAGGATGCTGCAGGGTTGTGCTTGCTCCACTGCAACCCGATGTTCCCACTTTTCCCATTCAAATTACATCTAGTTCTTACCATCCCATTCAGCCTAAAATTTCCTAGTACTCCACACACTGACTGCGCACAACTCCCTTTCTTGCCAAACTTCTGCTGGGGATTTCCCCCCCCTTTTCTGGATGCTGCTCTGACCCTGTTCTTGCTCTCTACAACTCCCGTAGCTTTCACATTAATCCAGCTCCAGTGTTGTGCAATCCAGCATGGATTGTCTTTGTTGCCACACTGGTGCAGTGATCCTGTCAGCTGTACCCCAGCTTTCCTACAGGTCCCAGCATCCTTGGCCTGTGTGTACATCACACTCTTGCATCCACTGCTTTAAATTCCTCTCTTTCAACCCCTCTTGCAATTTGGGCTGCAGGTGTTGCTCTGTCTCAAGCCAGAAGTGCCCGTCTCTTCCTTTGGAGGGCTGCCTAGGGAGCAGGCAAAGTCACCATCACCAGGAGTAAGCTGATTATTTTGGGCCCTTGGTTTGTTTTCTCAGTAGCCACGACTGTTCTGTCACGAGAACAGCAGTGCCACCTCAGCCCCCACAGACCTTTCTGTTTTCCTTCCCTCCCACTCTGTGAGGCAGATGAGGAAGCAAGATTTTTCAGATAGTTTCAAAAGGGGAAGGTTGTCTTGTGGCCAGGCTAGGGTGCACTGTTGGGAAGTCATTTTTAGGTCATTTTTAAGTCATTTCTGACCTCACACTGCTGTCAAAAGAAGCAGTCCCACCCTCCTCTTTACAGGATTGTCTCAATTCTCCAGCAGCTTCCTGAGTGGCATCACTGTCCGATTGTTTGTGCCAGCAGAGCTTCCCCAGTGTTTGTGCAAGAGAGGGTGTGGTACCAGGGGCAGGAATGACTGTCTGGAAGCAGGAGGAGCCCAAGCTACGCTTGGCTTTGCAGGGCTTGTGGAGCTAAACGTGTGATTCCATGTGCAGGTGGGTGAGCTGATGAAGTCCAGTCCTACCTAAAGGTGGAAACTCTTGGCTGCACAGTCCCAACCCCCTCTCTTACTCTGGTTCTCCGTCCCAAAGACAGGTTAGCTGAGGAACATCCATCTTTGTCTCTTGGTTTGTTTCTCTGATGGAAGTTCGCTCCACTCATGGAGACATCTGGAGAGCACGAGAGCTTAGCAAGCTGACTGGAGCTGCTGTGAAAATAGCTGGGGCCATATTTAATTAAATACAGTTATATATATTAGAACAAATGTTCCGTAACAGTTGTTTGAAGGTAAGGTTTAACAGGGAAGTTGGTGTACGCCCAGATGTACATTTTTGTACTTCTGATCGTGAGGTATACTCTGCATTCAGTGGTACATGGCTTAAGCAAATTTGTTCTTAGGAATTGTGAAAGATTGCTTAAGAAACATTTAAAGTGAGACATGTCATTATCAAAGTGATGTAAAAAATCAGGACATATTGGCATTCATCTCTTTACTGCCTGCAGGATGGATCTAGTCTCGTTTCTTTAGGAAAATTCTTCTTGTGAGTCTGTAAAGGTGCTTCTGTTTGTGCTTTCTTTTGCGTTCATCCATGTGAAATGCACATTTTAATTGAGTATATGGGCTTATGCAATCTACCTGCCTGTCTCTGGGGTTATTATTCCTGTAGAGTGTCAACAGGCCTTTCAGGAGGCAGAAAAGGTCAGTGTGCCACAGCTGCTTTTGGAAAATCCAAAAGTTAGTTTATCTGCTTTGGATTCAGTTGTCTGACTGGGAGTTCTCTGACATTTCACTGCTCTAGCCACTTAACTGGGCAGCCTGTAGAGATTTATATTCTCTTAAACTATTAATTTCCTAAGGATTCCATAGATTTTCTAATTATATTGGAGAAGCTGTGGTTTTGTTTCTTCAAATAAATGCCTTTTTTTTTTTTTCTG
The DNA here is from genome assembly GCF_003031625.1 of Empidonax traillii. NCBI lineage: Eukaryota > Metazoa > Chordata > Aves > Passeriformes > Tyrannidae > Empidonax > Empidonax traillii. Next base: position 183,754 of record NW_020956515.1, read on the forward strand.
ATTTATTTTTGGTTTTTAGCTGCAGGGCTTCACATGGGGCAAATCGCTGGTCTTGGCATCTCCACACAGAGAGGAACTTTCATTACATGGCACAAGTATGTACATTGTGTGTCATTTCAAATGATTTTGTATTCCTTTACGTTCCTGGGCTGGATGGGGGCAGGCTGTGGAAATGCTGAACTGTGTTCAGTCACAACCTGAAAGTAAAAATTGTCAGTCACTCCTGTTGTGTTTGCACAGCCACACCTTACAGCAGAACACATAGGTATTTTTTATTTCTGGTAACAAGTCTGACATTCCAAATGTCTGGGTAGCTTATCTAGTAACTCCTTGAATCCATCAGGAGGATATGCACTTACTTTGGGAATTGCCCCAGTGTTAATTGTCCTGATGGGGAATGGTGGATGATGTTGAATTTCTTGGGCAGTCTGTGTTCTGCAGTTTTAAAGGGGAAATGTCCCAATGCTGTTTTTCAGGAGGACAGGGAAACCTTTTCATAATTTCATAAGCTGGCAAGACACAAGAAGTGCTGAACTTGTGGGTTCCTGGAATAACTCCCTTCTGCTGAAGGTAAAACTGTGCTAATCCAGATACAGCTTGGACACATTAGAGCTGTTTCATTTTTATGACCAATAGGGCAGTATATGGAATACTGCAGGTGTCCTGTTCACCTGGTAGGGTGATGTTCTGTAGCCTAAAAATGTTTCACTGGGCAATATTAGCATGGAATATTGCTCCAAGAAACAAAGCAGCACTGATAGCAGGTGATTAATTAAGGGAAAATACACCTCTAGGTTTAATATGCATTTTGTTACTTTTTGGTCTCTTTGTTATAATGAAATGTTGCATGCTAACATCTTTTTGGCGGTAGCCAGGTGGTTCTTGCTTGGCAGTGCTTTGGCCTTTTCTCTTGTTGTTTTTTTCCACGTACTCTTTGCTTAGATCACCTGTAGAAGGTGTGTTTTATGCTGCTCCTGGCTTGTGCTTCGTACCTTTAGAAGAGAAAGATTTGCCCCAACTGGGAAAACAGAAGTTACTTTTCCCCTAAGTGGACAGTTTAGTGCAGCTGCTCTTTCTGTGCTGTGTGTTGCAGGAAGGCCGTCTGATTTAAGATCCTTACTTGATCTTACACAAGAATAACAGAGTTTCAGCTTTTTAAATCTAGTCTTGTGTCAGCAGCTTCCACCTGTGTTGTCATCCTTTAAAGATAATTGATCAGAAACCTTTCAAGGTGAGACTGAACACTAAGTCACTGTTTTCTTTTGAACCAGGCAATCCGGGTTATTTTTACAGTGCTCCATTTCCTGACTGGCAATGATCGGTATTTGGCACCAAGTTTTCTTACCTTCTCAACACAACAAACTTCCATGAAGCTGTCCTGGGTGTTTAAAAACATCCCTGAGGTAAGCTGGACAGGAACAACAGCAGCTTTCTCCAGGGAGGATGATGATGATGGCAGGTGACTTGGAGCAGCCTGGTCCAGGGAAAGGTGTCCCTGCCCAGGGCAGGGAGGTTGGAAGGAGATCATCTTTCAGGTCCCTTCCAGCTCAAACCATTCTATGACTGTGTGACTGCTGGCTGGAATTGCTGCAGATTTGTCTTGTTCTTCCCCTCAGAGGAAACAGAAAGACTTTCATCTGTGTTAATGTTCAAAGCCCATTCACCTAAATAGTGACATGTGCTCACACAGCTTCTTCCTCTGGCTCTGGAAGTGTGCAGTAGTGAAAAAGCTGCTGAGTTTGCGGTGTGAGATGAACGTTCTCCCACATTTTTTCAGGCACTGATGCTTAAAATGTGTGACTATCAAACCAAGAAGCTCAGAAGATCCTGGCTCTTGATTAAAGCCATGTATTCAGTCACATTTTGAGAGAATTGAGTTTATATGTTCTGTTTATGAGTTCTGTAGTTGTAAACATCATCACTTAGTGGAAATTAGATGAAACCCCAATTTCCCATTTTAAAGGGATATAAGGTGCCAAGGAAAACAACATTCTGAACTCCTTACAGAAGTCATAAACAAGAAAAATATTTTCTCATGAACCATGAAGAAAATGATAAAAGGAATTAGTAAATGTATTTGTCTTTATTGTATCCAGTTGTAAATACTTTTTGTTTGTACGTATATTTTTTTTTCCCAGGCTGAAGAAGCTGCCAAAAAAAACAACTGCTGCTTTGGGACAATTGACACGTGGTTACTGTATAGATTGACTAAAGGTGAATGTTACAGTTCCTCTTAAATATCAGTAAAATGCACTGGAATCGAAGAGATAATGTTCATGACTTGTCGTTTATATATCCTAGAATTCAAATACTTTTTTTGCAATTTGTGCTATTTGGTAATTGATAAATACTTTAATGTATTGACTGTTTAAAAAAATCCCCAAATTAAATATTCTTTGGGCCCTGCCTGGAAGGGAAACAACTATTTGATGTAACGAACCTTCTAAGAGTATAGGATTTAAAGAGGACTAACAGAACTAATTGGTGTTGATTGAAGTAAAGAGCTTGTGAAAGCAAAAAAACCCAAAGAATTGTTACAAATGTGGAAGAATTTCGGGTTTCTGTGCCGAGGGCTAATGCAGAGCGATGGGATGGGTTAGGATTGAGAGGGATGCAGTTGGTGAGGGGGGTGTTGGCTCTCCCATGCAGGTTCCTGAGGGGAAATCAGGTCATTATTGTAGTGAGCAGCAGGTGAAGTCTCTGCCCTCGTGGTGTTGCTGTGATTTTGCTCACACACACTCAGATTGTATTTAATGGGAGCCAGTGAGATGTTTAAAGGAAACTCTGAAATGTCTGGCTCTCTGAAAGGCTTTGTTCTGGTTTTCTCATGGCAGGTTCTGTGTATGCCACAGATTACTCCAATGCCAGTTCCACGGGCATCTTTGAACCCTTCACGGTACGTGCTGTTCTGGGAAAAGCTTGTTGCTGTTTGTTGAGCTTCTGAGAGGATTGCTGACATTTTTACTTTTCCCATTTCATTGCAGAAATGTTGGAGCCCCACTCTGTGTAATCTGCTTTCTCTCCCAGTGTCTATTTATCCACCAGTGAAAGACACGAGGTAACTGTGAAGACATAATTAAAAGAATATGATAACTGTTAAATTAATTGCCTTTATAAAAATACTACATAATCTGCACAGGCTGAGTTATGTGTGCAGGTACACAAAGTTATTTCTATATGCAGATATACTTTCTGTAGAAATATATGAAGTGCAAAGTTTCTTTTTACTGGGTTTCTGACTGTAGTTAGTGATAGTTTTTATGTTTTCTTTAAATCAGCAGCATCACCTTTCATATGTGATGCAGGCTCAGGCCTTGTGTGTGTTCATTTTAACAAGAAGTGCAATTCAGTGTTGTGATTTTTCTCCATAACATTTGTTTTAAGCTTCAACTTTGGATCAGCTGACTCTGAAATATTTGGGGTACCTATTCCAATAATGGCACTGGTGAGTGACAATATTTCCTTGCTTAAATCTGTATATTTGTACCTGTACTATTTATCTGCCTTTGATTTAGTACTTACTTCCTTCGCTGTGACTGAACTACAGTAGAATGGGCTGTTGAATTTTTCTCCCAAACCTCATTTAACACTCTCAGGGGAAAAGGAGGAGAGAGAGGAATGGGAAGGGATTTCTGGAGGTTGAGGTCCATTAAGATTAGTGACCAAACGGTTAAACACTGAATGTAGGGCTCTAAGCTCTGGTAAAGTGTGTGTCCCTGGCTTAAAATTAGTTGTTCTGTACAAAGTTGTGCAACAGAGTCCACTCTGCCTTGACTTCAGTAAGACTGCACAAATATAAGAGCATTTTTTAATAGATCTACTTGTGGTCCCTTTTATATCTTTTTTTTTTTCTTCACTAGAAATAAGTGGAAAATAACACGTTCTTACCTCAGTAGTTACAATTTCAAAGAGAAAAACTCATTATTTTTTTCAAGTGATGACTTGTAGCAAAATCTGCTTGAATTGAGCTAAGTGAAAAAACTGTCACCTAGGTAATTTGAATTTCTCCTGCTATTTTTAAAGAACTGTAGATTAAATTAATCTGGAAATTTCCTGTTTCACCGAGGCGAAAACATAAGCACGTACATTTAATAACCATTATCACTGCTGAAAAACTGAGCTTGGAATAATTGGGAAAAAGGAAGACAAGACCTCAAAACTTCACCTTTCTGTTTGGAGAAAGAAGGATTCAAGCCAAGCTGCTCTGTTGCGCTCTCTGGGACTACAAATACCCCAAATATCAAACCATCAGATATTCTTTGGTTTCCTGACGTTTTTCAGCGGGGGTTGATGTGTGTGTTGGTGGCAGGTGGCTGACCAGCAGGCAGCGATGTTTGGAGAGTGCTGCTTCCAGCCAGGAGATGTCAAACTGACCATGGGCACGGGCGGCTTCTGGAACGTCAACACCGGGCAGCACCTCTTTGCATCCCACAGGAGTAAGATGGGGACATTGGGGTTTAGAGTATTCTGCTCTCTCACTGTTCCTTGGTAGCTGTTAACGATGAGGGGACATGAAGGGGTAAAATAGAGCTGTGCTTTTCCTTCTTTCTTCAGCTGTAGGAAACCAGCTGGGGAGGGCTGGGCCACAAGGCTGTGGAGATTTTTAATTGAAAACACACATCTTGGTTATCCTGAAATATACTTCTCAGGAAGAGAACTTAAGAACGCTACTAGTAATCATGTCTGCTACCTGCATCCCTCCCTCCTTTTTTTTTTTTTCCTTCACCTGTTCTTGATAGCAGTATTATACAATAGAAGGCTGGAGAAAAGAGGAGTTGGTCCTCTGGCTTCTCACGACAAAAAGTTAGAATGGATCAAGTTCCTCCCCTTGAGCCCTTATGCATCAAATTACCTGCAGTTTTTCCATTCTGTTTTAAGAAAATACCTTGCTGTGATCTGATAGAAGTTAAAATCTTCTGAGGCAGTGCTGGGAAACTTCTGCTGCTGCAGGCTGTTCCTTAGGCTAAAATAATTTTGCCTGTGTCTTTGGCAATCATGGGGACAGTAGGACAATTAAAGTACCTGACTTTCTCAGTGCCCTGGGCGTGAGATGTGACGTGTTCAATCTTTAAAGCTGACATGTGTATTTAAGACTGCAGGAGGAATCCCTACACATCTTTGTGCCAGCTATCCATTAGCTGCTGTTCTGGGTTCTGGTCTACATTCAGCTCTGCTGTGTGACAGTTTGAAAAAGCAGCGATAAAGCAGTTCCTTCGAGCACATCAGTTGTCACAGTTCATTGATGCAGTCATGCTGTGCAGGTGTCAAAGCTGTCCCTCTGGCAGTCCAGTGGTTCTCATTAACTCTGCTCATGCCCAGTGTCACATGGATCCATTCCCTAGGGGCAGGATTAGTTACACTCCTGGAGACTCTGGGGAGAGCATCTTCAGGAAGGCCACCTGATGGATAGACTTTTCTGTCCCAAATTAGCTCCCTTTCTTTAGGACTTTTGGCTTAATTAATATTTTTGGTCTTTTTTGCTTTGTGGCTTTACCTTTGGTGAAAAATAAAGATTGTAAGGCACACCTTCACCCGTGGTCTGGAGATATGTGTATCCCTTTTTCCCTTTCAAGGGAAGACTTGGTGATGCAGCTGCACAGCAGATCTCCCCCAGCTGCATCACCAAATCTTTTTGCTTTAGCATTAAAAACTCTGCTATGCAGGACTCCTGTGCTCTGTTCTTACTCAAACAGATACCAAAACTTTTTGTTCGGGGGGGGGGGGGGGGGAAAGAATCTGACTTTTTAGAATCCCTTAGAGAAAATTTGATGGGAAAACATAGATAAATTTTTAGGTATTCACAGTCTCTTTTCATATGAAAAATAAAAGTATGTACAGATAGCTCTTCAGTTTAAAGGGGCTTGTTTTGTAATTTGATAGCGGGGTTTTTTGTTTGTTTTTTTCTGTTAACTTTGGTCTAACAACCTGTTGCTCAAGTCTCTTGTAATCCCATGACTAAATTTTTAAACAATATACTTCACCTCTATTGGTGACTTCATTTTTTTAGCTTCAATTTTGCAAAGGAATTCAGTAAGTAATATTTTTTTTTGTTAGTGGTTTTTGTATGTGTTTTTCTGGAAACATTCAGTTTAACTAAGTGGTTTTCTTTCATGGAAAATAACGAAGGTCTTTATCCACTGATTGGCTGGAAGATTGGGAAGGAAGTTGTTTACTTGACTGAAGGCACTATATCCGAGATTGGCACTGCCATCAGATGGGCTCAGGATATAGGTGAGTTCCTAGCAAGGATTAAATACAGAACTGCTTGAGAAGCTTTTTTATGGGTTCATATTTGTTAATGGACCTGGGTTTGTTATTCCTGACTGAAGAAAGCAGCCCATGTGCTGTGGACAGCAGAACTGCACTGCCACATGGGTGGGTTCTGTGCTGGATGTGTTTGCTTGCAGGCAGCTGGAGTTTGGTTTGACAATCATCTCCTCTTCAGCCTCTGCCTCAGAGTCTCCTACCTGTGGAGGCTTTCATTTTCCTGAAACATTTCACTCCTTGCTTTCTCTTGAGCATGACAAACTCCCTGCACTTGCTGCAGTGCTCTTGAGAGGACTCCAGCTCCACATCTCAGAGTTAATAAGAGGCTTGATTTATAGGAAAATAATGTGGAGAACTCAGGTAATGGTGCTGTCACTGTTGCTTCCTACAGAGGTGATGTGCCTGTTGGCTGCTGTTATTATATAATGAAAGGGTTTGCATTCCAGTTTAATGAAAGGCTAAGAAAATAATAGCTCTGTGGTAGCTGATGTTCAAAATCACTGCTTGTTTACAGGACAACTGTTCTGAGTGTTCTAATTAGAAATTTGCTTGGCTTACTTAAAAACTTAGCACGGTTTTACTGGGATTCAAGATTGTCTGGGAGAGGTTTCCCTGGGGTGTAGCTCGCCACAAAATTTCCCATTTCCTAAAGTTGCCAGCTTTTGGTGCGTGTGTGGGTTTCTGTGCTCTGGTGTGTGCCCTGGGGGGTTAAATGTGACTCAGGTTGGTCCTCAGGTCTTCATCATCCAACATTTCACTGAGCCCGGAGGGTAACAACCACCAGGCTGTGAGGAAATGGCCCAGCTCAGAGCTGTGGACTCCAGGGTCAGTGGATAAATGTGCTACTTCAGGCTCCAGAGTTAAAATGGATTTTATTGGCACGTGCACAAGTGGGAAGGATTTCTAGCTAGTCAGTAGTAAAATGGTCATGAAAAAAGGCACGCTGCTTTAAACTCTGTAACAGGTAAGAGCTTTATTTTCTCAAAGTATTATTGCAAAGAAGCACAATTCAGCAACTTTTACCAGCTTTAGAGAATGGTAGAAGAGGAATTGGGCCAAATCATTTCTATCTGTTTGGAAATGTAGTGACCCCTTACAGGATGTGCAGATTAAAAAGCTGCAGCCCAGGAGGTGGGAGAGGATCCTTTTGAGTTTAGCCTTCATCTGAAGAGTTGGGGTTTTTTAATGTGACTGATGGACATGAAACAGAGAAGTGATCATTTCCCTCGGAGTGTGTAGTTTGAGAATGTTACAAAAGACAATATTCAGACTCTAGATTTTTGTCTCTTAGCGAGACAAAATGGAGAAATTGAGTTAAATGTAATAAAAGCACCCAACTTATGCATCCTTACAGATCTTTTCACCAATGTAGATGAAACAGCAAAGATGGCACAGAGTGTTGCTGATTCTCAAGGAGTTTGTTTCATTCCAAGTCTCCAGGTAAAATTATGAATATAATTGAGAATGTATTTTTAATAACCCAATTAAAATTTTAACTTTTACTTGTTGAAATGTAATAAGTTCCATCCTGTCACAGTATTTATTCTGTACTACTCAGGTTCTTACTGTCTGTCACTCACACAATGTATGAAGATCATTGTCAGATCAGAATGCTTAAACACCTTTCTCCCCTTGTGAAAAAAATCTATCAAAATAGGAAATGGTTTGAATTACCTCAGCTCTGTGTGATTCTAAAAGTTCTTTGAGAATTTTTTTTTTTTTAATTTATATTTGTCTACCATACTTATTTTAATCATTCCCAGGACAAGTGGTTCTTTCTGAAGAGACTTAACATCTTTACCCTTCCCTTAGTGTAAGCCCTGTATGCTGATGGAACAAAGCAAAGAGGAATTTCCTTGCTTCTCCAGGTAGCCCAGCTCCCTGCTCTCAAACAGCCCCTTATTTAGGATGGCAGATTTGAAATAAGTCACTTAAACCTTTTGCTGTTGAAAGAAGCTGTTTAAACTGTTCACTGAGGTAGCTAAAATTAACACTATATTCCTCTTACATATTGTTTTCACTTTTCTTCTCTCACCGCTGCCTGTCATTATTGTAAGTTATTTTTTTCTTCTTACTCTTTGATTTCTTTCTTAAAAGCCTACAAATAATATCCACTGAACTCATGGTGAGGTGTTTTGTGCAGATTTCTGTGGATGACGCATATTTATGTGCCTCTTTCCTGGGGCTGAAGCCTTCCACCACCAGAAACCATCTTGTCCGAGCTATACTGGAATCTGTGGCTTTCAGGTACTGGTTTTCTTACACTGGCTTTTATTTAGATCAGCAGTGTTAAATGGATACCTGCACTTGTGCAGTTTAGGAAATACAAATAGTAGTGATCTGTTACTGCTGTGCTGGAAAGGAGTTTCAGCTGCTTCCTTTTTTCCTTATCACTTCACAGGGACACTGGTGTATATTTGCTAGTTCAGAGTTTTTGTTATTAATAACCATGTAGGTTGTTAAATGATATTGTTTTTTGCATGTTCTAAAACTGCTTTCTGTTTGAAGTTTGTCCTTGCTCTGATGACAGTGTTTTGTCAGAATTTGTAGCCCATTCCAGCTCTGTTTAAAGTACCCCAGAAGCTCAAAGTTTTATGTTACAGAATCATGGAAAATGCTGAGTTGGAAGAGACCCATCAGGATCACAGAACCCAACTCCTGCCCCTAAACAGGACTCCCCAAGAGTCACACAAATAAACAGAAAAACAGTAGAGACCCTTTGTGTTTCGATTTTCTCCAATTCAATGAAATGTTTCAGAACAAGTCAACTTTGAAGCCTTCAGCTATTCCTCTTAAAGAACAGCTGGGTAAACTCCAATTAACACTCTGCTGGCCGACTTCCCTCACTCTAAGTGAGAAATCAGGGAGTGCATCTTGCCTGTAGAAACCTATCAGCAATTTTCAGTGGAAAAAATGGACGTTCCAGAATGGGCCATGATTTAGCCATACTTGTGCCTTTGCAATAATGACCAGTAAGGACCACAGACCAGTTTCATTGGTTCTGTTTTTTTTTTTATTTGTGCATTCTAGAAACTCACTACCTACTGCAGCAGTTCTGACAGGACTGAGGCTTTTTTTGCCTTGTGTTTTATTTTCTGACTATGTAGATACTGGAAACACTTCATGGAATATGTAATGCTTAATTCAACTAAATCTTTTTTTAAAGAAACAAACTGCTCTATGACACCATCGTGAAGAAGGTGCACGTTCCTCTTCGAACCATTCGGTGAGTTCTGTGGGACTTCTAAATTTGATATGTGGGAGTTTGACCTTAAATAGCTGTGAACTTTATTGTGCATTTTATCTTACTGTAATAATTCTGTTGCTGAGAAATAGATGATTCCCAAGTCAAATGTTAATGTAGCTTCCGCAGCAGTAGAGTCTCCTCACACCTATTGGCACTTATGATTGGCAGTAGGTGAGCAATGAATTGCTCTAATTATTAAAACAAAAGTAAAACAGAAGGCAAATGCTTGTTTTCAGGTAGTACAGTGTAGTTCTGGAGTGCACGTTGCAATGTCACATTAAGAGTGCAAACTGAAAAGTGGGAAGTGTGGAACATCAGCCTGTGGAACACCAGGAGTTGTTTTCTGAAATGCCAGCAATAAGCATTTGAACTTAACACATCTTTCTAACTACTTTTTCCCTTCTCCCTACAGAGCTGATGGAGGTGTCAGTAATAACAGTTTTGTTATGCAGATGACTTCAGATTTAATTAATAAGAAGATAGAAAAACCTGCAAATGCAGATATGTCCAGCCTTGGTGCAGCTTTTCTAGCAGGCCTCGCTTCAGGTATGTAGACATTAAAAAGATTGTTGTTTTTCCTTTTATAATGCATTTTTGTAAATATGAAGGGAAAAAAAAATCAGACAAAAAAAGGGCTTAACTTCAAACAAGAGTAAGAATTCCCCAAGGGATTAGTTTAGCCTTTTTGGTGGGAATCCAAGGTAAGTAGTGTTTGTTTCTCTGTCCAGTCCAGTCAGAAGGATGTACTGGAGAAGAAAGAGGTGAGCCCTGTCTTTGCTGCTGCTCATTCCCATATTTGTGCTGCCTGAGCAGTGCTGGATGGGGGTGGATCACAGGGCAGGGGAGCCACTGCACTCACCTGCAGCCACGTCATTCCTGCTGCAGTTGTGTCCTGCCATCTGTGAGCTGAGCCTCTGTTCTGTAAGGTTTTCACAGAAAGGGAAGTAAAAAAATAAATTATTAACAGAAAAAAATAGCTCTACTTACCCAGAATTGTTTTATATCATTAACCAGGCTTACAACTACAAACTGTCAAGGGTTTTGCTGAATATGCACCTACAAAATGTATTTTCATTACATTGCTTTGATGGGTGGATAACACAAATGGAAGATGAAAATTCTATGCTTGTGTAAGACTTACTCACCAATTAAAAGTGTCAGAAAGTTGGAGCCCATGACAGGCAAGAAAGATTTAATGATATAAATTATTCTGAATCTGTAACACCAGCTGTTTTCTGCCACATATGGAATTTTTTAAGACAGTAGGAAAGCAGTTAAATCTTGGGGTTTGTGGCCCTTCTGCATTGGGAAGGACCTGCAACCGACAGCACTTTGTGGATGAAACCTGCAGGAACTTCAGAGCTGCTCCTTGGAAACCATCCCAGCTGAGCAGATGCATTGTCAGGATTCCAAACAAGTGGATCCTGTTGGAAAGGGTTTTCACAATGTTAAAAATGTGCTTCCCTCTGAGAAAGCTGTTGGTTGAGTAAAGGAAAGCTGTCGTGATTTCTTACTGTGTCTCTGCTTTGGATCTCTGGGAAATAGATTACAACAACTCAAAAAGAACACATTTACAGTTGAGCTGGAGAATGAATTTTCTGTTTGTAGGATTTTGGACTGACAAAGAACAGCTCAAGAAGCTGAGGAGAATAGAAGCAGTGTTTGAGCCCCAGAGGGATGCAGAGGAATACAGACCTGCTATGGATACCTGGCTGCAAGCAACAAAACACTCCCTGCACTGGTAGAAACGGGCATTTTAATTCTAGAAGAATTAAGATGTTTTCATGCGTATTTATAACAGGGCAGTGAAAAGCGTAACTGGAATTGGTGCTGGTGTCTGTAGGGGTTAGGTGGTTTCTCCTGAGGAGCTCACCTCCCTCTGATCTCTAAAATCTTGGCATGCTGATCATCGAGGAAGGGTAAAAGGCACACACATTCCCCTAGGCACTGCTGAGAAACTTCAAATGATTGTTGGGGGCGGGTTGTGATGAACTCAGTTGTGTACAGAGACATTTTATTGTTACCAACTTTTGGCCGGCTTTCTAAGTAAACATTTGGCCCAGCTCTGTGAGGACACTTCTGTGCACTAAATTAAGGTGAAATACAAAAGCAAAGAGGCTTTCAGCACTCCATTTAAAAAAAAAAAAAAAAAAGAATAATCCAGGATTTTTGTAGCTATGGTTCCTATCTAACTTGTAGCTCACTTTTTAAAAAATTTTATAAAGACTAAAAGCAATCTTACCTAGCATGGCCAACACAGATACATTGAAAATACTTCCAGGTATGCTATCTAACTTGTAGATATTTGTACCATTAATATTTTCGAGGCCATTTTTAAATTCTATTATTATTAGCTAAAAGGGAGTTAAAAGTCTATTTTTGAAGCCATAAATTACTTTTGTATTTTTTAAACAAATAAACTATAATTAAAGAAATGTGTAGTTAACTATTATGTATTTGCTAATCACTACTCTTAAATTATTGTAATTTCCTCAGGAGTATGTGTAAATCAGCTTCAAAAATTTAGAATGATTAAACATTTTCATTTCAGAATAATACCAAGTTGGAGCTGTGGGTGATTGTATTCCACAGACACTGGAGGCAAGAAACTGTCTTTGACTTGTCAGTTGTCCTTGAAGAGGGTTGAAGAGCTATCATTCCCTTTTCCTTGTGCTGAAACGTGACAGGTCAAATCATACACTGTTTCCTCAGTTTCTTTCAGTCATGTGCTATGAGTTGGAGCATCTACACTAGCTGTGTTCTTCAAACTAGCTCACATTTGTTTGTCACTCCTAGCTTAAAATGCCTTTTTTTTAATTATTCTTTTGTTGTTTTCTACCATTCAACCTGTGCTACATCCTGGCAAATTTTTTTCCCCTCTGGGTATCCTTCTGAGTGGCAGAGACCATTCTGTCCTGAACCTTCTTTAGTGGAAATCCTTAATGAAACAGGTCTGTTTGCTGATTTCTGGGAATGTGCCAGGATATACAGTCACGGCTAATAGCTCCACAGATACTGCTTTTACAAATGGGGATAAGACTCTGATAGAAATAGTCCCTCCTCCTGCTGCTGTAAAGTAAGAACCTGCAGTTACAGGATTTGTGAAACAGTTGCTTTGCTTTAACACCTGTGTTCAGCTTGTGGTTCTTCCCTGTCCTTACAACGCCACTGCTAAAGAAAACGTTGAACAGAAAGGCTTTTAGTGTGGCATTTGGGCAGCAGTTTGTGCCTCAGTTGGCTGGTATTTTTGTTCTCACTGGAAGAGTTTAGATTCATCAACATCTGCCTGGGGATAATGTCCACCTACTGCCCTTGACTCATGTCCACTTGTTACTCTGGTGGTTTTGCTGGACCTTCACATGGGGTGCTTTTCCTCCTGGCAGTAGCAAAGCTGAGGAGATGGAAGATACCCAAATACCCAAGACATTGTATAGTCCTATTGCTCCAAGGAGTGTCTCAGAGAACCTGTTTGGGATAACCATTTTACCACTGGCACTGTTTAATTTTGAGAAGCAGAAAATTTCACCTGTTTTCCTTTCATGAGCCTGGAATCTACAGGAGAGGAACTTCACTGCAAATGAAGGATGTGAAAAAGCCTCAGTGTATTCACCAGCTGAGCCGCTGCAATGGCCTGCAGAGTCGTGAGTTCTGTTGGGAAGAGGTTCAGAGGAGTGAGGAAGTCTCTGAAACAAACAGGGAGGTGTCTTTAAATCTCCCAAACGGAGGAACCTTTGAAGGTTAGAGAATGCTGCATAGTTGCCCAAAGACTAACCAGACTAATGGCCATCCTGAAGAAATTTGGTTGCTGATCAAAGTCTCTTTTGCTTATCTGCTACAAGAAAAATTGGTCTTACCCTCCCAGGGATTTTTTAATGTGCTGATATCTAAAAGTGGTACCTGTGAATTGATAATGAATTTGAAATTATTTTACAGGTGCTGTGCTGTCTTAACAGAAGGGCATGAAGACCAATGTAGAACTTCACTCATGCTAACTTTTATTTAAAACAAGACAGCCTTTACTGCTGCTGGGTTTATTTGTATTTAGTTTTTTTTTTTTTATTATTTCAGGGCAGTTTTCATCAGTTTGGAAAGGATATGCAGTGTTACATTTTCTATCGGCTGAGTTTGATAATAAAGGTAACAGTACAAAAATGATAAATATTAGCCAGTTTGTAGTTTTATCATTTTAAGAGCTACACCATGTTGAGCCTGTGAATGTTTTACACAGGATTGGGTAGTGATGCACCTCATCAGGCTTACAAAGAGGGGGCAGTTCAGCTGAGATGTGTTAATGACCTGTGGGCATCCTGCCTTCACAGATACAGTGCTAATAGCAGATAATGCCATCTCAGTTTGGCACTTTTATCATTCCTAACAACACACAGTCCTGTTATCTGCATGGGGACTGTATGGCTTGAAAAACACCTCTAATATTGGAGGGATCTAACTACTACTGGATTAAGTGTTGCATATCAAGAGAACAGTCTCCAGATAGTTGAACATGTTGAGCAGACGTGTGAATTTCCTTACATAACTAAGAAAAAAATCAGCAGCTATGTTTAAAATCTCACTGTAATGAAACTGGCCAAGATTTTTGAGTTCTGTTTCCTTCTAAGCAGTATTTTCTTCTTTCCTGTAACAGCTGGTTTTATGTAGAATTAAATTCAGTTGCTCTCGTCTGTTTTTGACAAGGGCACTCAGACTTGCTCTCCTGATTAGAAGACAGTAAAAAAGGAAAACCCTGGAGCTGCTGTTTCAGCCTGCTAACTTCCACTGGTATAATCTCTGTAGCAAGATCCTTCAGCTAGTCCCAGTGTTTCCAAGATCAGGGCACAGCACAGGAGACTCTCAGCACGTGGAAAAGGGTAAGAAGCACTCCTTGGCAGTCAGTGGGGCACAGCACAGAGCGGGTTGTTACTGCTCTCAGCCAAACAGTACACAGCTGTGATCCCCCTGCAGACAAACTGGAGTGGCAGTCTGTGGGGTGATTGGGAATGTGGCAGTGCCCTGCCCCAGGAGATGGGCAGCATGTTAGTTTGAGGCTTTATAGGGAGTCAGTGCAGGTTCAGCAGGAGGAAAGGAGCAGTGGTGGAGGGGCAGCCTGTCTGGGGTTAGTGTTTGTGTAGGTTATCACAGCACAGGTGGTACTGGCAAGAAAGTGAAACTAGTAAATGTTGGAAAGGGGAATAGGAGGGATCTGACCAGCCAGGGTGAGCAGGGTGGTGTTCTAAGGCTGGGAGACCACTGATGGGTTCTGGAGGGAGACACAAGAGCTCCCCACACTGCAGGCTTGACTGTAAGTAGCTGCTAAACCCATGCCTTAGCATATCTAAACAAACCCAATTCTAAGCCATTTTTCAGTGCAGCCCTCACTCTGGGATAAAGTTTGGGATTTGTGAAAGTTCTGAAGGACTGTGTATTGATTTAGAATGTTACCTCTAGTGTCCTTACCCTCGTGTGAACTGATCACTGTTTCACCAGCTTCAAACTCAAGTGTGTGTGTGTAGAGGGAGTTATTCTGCAGTTTGCTGTAGAAAGCAAGTGCAAACGACGGGAGTGACTTTTCTCTTTCTCTCCTTTGTGGTTAAAATGGCTATTTTTCATACATCCATAATCAGTTGTAGCATCTAACTTCAGCTCCTTGGTGCTTCTTGCAGAAAGGTCAAGAAACCAATGAACCAGAAAGAGAGATTTGAAGCCCAAGTGTCTTTATGGAGGCTGGGTTTGAGTTCAAGTATTTGTTCAGCTCAGGTAACTTACTGAATAGTGCAATCAGCCAGCCCCCCTGGTTTGCTCCCTTTTCCAAGGCAATGCACGCCTTCTGCACTCGTGTCAGGGCAGGCATCATGGGACAATTGGGATTGTATCTGCTGGAGGGGTCTCCAAGAGAATACACAATAGCTTGCTTTTTTTTTGTTTTGTTTTAATGCTTTCATGAATGTATCTTGCAGAACACTGCAAATATTGGTAAAAGGTCTTGTTACATTTGATGGAAGTATTATATAGAGGATGAAAGGAAACCAAGACCACAAAGTCAGCGAATTCCTGGGCAAATGCTAGTATGTCAGTCGTGAACTGCCACACTGAGGTAAACATACAGGTCTAGCTTGCTAATGTTTCCCTCAGACTGACATTTAAGAACTTTATTTTTGACTTTCCTTCCCTTTTTAGTGAAGGGGACAGGATCAAGTGTGTCTTCCTAGAGCATTTAATGTCCGTAAATCAAGAAGAACACAAGTTTACCATGTTTAATCTAGTATATGTATGGTCTAGAGGTATCCAAAGCACCTAATATTGCTTCTGTGTGCCCATAAAGCTCGCTTTGCTCAGGTTGCTCGCTGGCACTAAGCTGTTCCAGGACTGTGAAGGATGGGGAACTGCGAGCCTTGGCTGCTTGCCCGCCGCCCCTGAGAAAGCCTGGCCCAACAAATGTTCCGGCCGCGCTTCCAACAGAACCAGTGCCCATTTTGGTTTTTTACTACTTGGGAGTGCTTTCTCTTTATGTTGTCTCTAGAAGGGTAGTTAATCCTGCTCTGTTGAAATGAGTTTTTTTATACGGGCAAGGAAATGCTGAACGCAGCCCCTCGTCCCGGCTGTCCGGGGTGTCCCCACCTGCCCGGCTCACCTCGGGATGGGATTCGAGGTGAGAGGGGCGGTCAGCGCTGCCCGGCCCCGCCTTTGTTGGCAGGGGGGGCTCGGGGAGCTGGGGCAGAGCCCACCCCGGCACGGCCGTTCCCGCTGCCCGCGGCGGGGCTGAACTTTGCATCCCGGGACGCGGCCCGCAGACAGCGCGGCGCCGCGAGCTGTGTCTGGAGACAGGTCCCTCTGTGCGTTTATTTATTTATTTATCTGTTCCCTTCGCCCCGGCCGGGGCAGGTGCAGCCGCCGGGAGCTGTGGCGGGGCTCGAACCCGCAGCCCCAGATCCCTCACGGCGCCCCGCGCTCGCCACGAGGGGGAGGCGGCGGTGGCGCCCCCCGGTCCGGGCCGGCCCCGCCCTTCCGCCCCGCCCGCCCGCGCGCGGCACCGCGGATTGGGGGGTGCCGTGTGTACACACACGGGCTCGGGCCAATGGCGCGGGGGGGGCGCCTGACGTCACTGCGCGCGGCGGCCAATGGGCGCGGCGGGCCGGCAGACGCCGCCAAGCTTGTGCGGGGGAGCGGGAGCGGCCGCGGCGCGCGGGGCGGGGGGGCCGGGCCGGGCCGGGCCGGGCCGGGGGCGCTGAGGGCGCTGCGGGCGCTGCTCCCGCCCAGTCCGGGGCCGCCGGCGCGTCCCGGCTCCGCGGCCTCCTCACAGCGCCGGGGGCGCCGCGCCGGCCCGCCCCACAGGCGTCGGCGCGGGCGGATCGCTCCCCGCCGCCACCGCGGCTGCCGAGGGACCGCCGCCGTCTCGTCGCCTCAGCGCCCAGTCGGGGCCCGGCCCGCCCCGCCGCCCGCCTTCCCCTCCTTCCCGGGCCGGGCCTGCGGGTGAGCGGGGAGCGGGGGGCGGGTGTGGGGGCCGGGAGGGAGCGGGGGTAGCGCGTTCGTTCCGCGATCGGCGCTCCTGGAGCCGCGGCCATCGCGGTTTCGCCGCCCTCACCGGGCGGGCGCCCCTGAGGGCGGGAGCGGTGCCCGGCACCTGCGGGCGGGCCCGGGCGGCGGGGACAGCCGGGGCAGCTCCCCTGCACTGTGGGAGCGGCGGGCGGGCCGCGCCGGGGCCGGGCGGGCTCGGTGACACCCGCAGGACCGGGCCGGCCCCCGCCCTGCCCGGGGAGCCGGGAGCTGGGGTTTGGAGCTGGGGTTTGGAGCTGGGGCTGGGAGCTGGGCCGGGGCGGGCCTGACCCGCCACCCTGACCGGACAGGGCCGGCCCGGCACGACAACAACGAAACTTCCCCCGCTGCCTCTTCCTGGGAGTTACGGGCCTGCCCTGGCTCCCCGCTGGAAAGGGCTCCACGGCAGAGCTGAACCCGGAGTAAACACCGCCTGTTGGGACTGGGAATGCAAACAATAGGAGGAAAATATGGAATAAGCAAACTTCCTTGAAATGTGGGAGAAAAAGGCAGACGAGAGCGCGCTCCCTCCCTGAGTGAAGGGGCAAAGGCGAGCTGTGTGTCACAGCCCGTGCCGTGCTCTGGGGAAACGACTTTGGGGTTCATTTTCTCTGTAAATTGTTGATTTGACAGAGAAAATCAATGGTTTAAATTGATAGGATTTATCGTGCTGTGTAAAATTTTTTTTTGAATTACCACTCGGTCAGTTTTCGTAATTTGGAAATTAATCCAATGACTTTTTTGACTCTTCATTAATACTTTTAACAGCTGATTATTTTATTAACTGCTGTTACTGATATAACTTAATTGCCTGACAGAAAACAGCAGAACGCTGGAGGTTGTGTGACGCTGTATCACATTGCAACTTGATACCATCTTTGATTAAAAAATAATTTTATGCTGGTCAAAATGGATGCTGCTAAAAGAGAAACGAATAATTTTTTTTCTCAGTTTCTTTACCCTGCCCAAATTAACTTCGGTTAATTGATTTTATCCTGTCAAACACAAGAAAAGGTATTATGTGTATACATGGGGCGAAAGCCTGTGAGATGAACAATGTCACAGGAGGAACCCAGAACTCTATTTCACAGCCCATATTTGTGCCAGTACTGTGTGTACTCCAAGATGTTTTGTATTCAAAATAACGTGTAGGGTGCTAACTACAACACTGAAAAAGCTTGGAAGAGTAAGGAGAAGTTTGAGTTCTAGGAAAGAAAAGACTTGGCAGGAGAGACGGTCATAAGAGAGGGGAAAAAAGTTCTTCTTTGCAATGTTTCTTGTTGTGAGGTGAGTCTGGTGCCTTTGGAAGAGGAAACAGTAACAGGTCAAAGGATTTAGTTCTATACTAGGGAAAAAATGGAAAGCACTAAATGCTAACAAGATTGTCTCATGGGTGAATTTAAGAGTGATCTTATTTCACTGTCAGATTATTGGGCCTTCTTTTAACCACTTCCTTTGTACAAAAGTCACTAATGCAGCACAACAAAAAGAGACCATTTGACTTGTGCTACACTGATGTGGTTAATTTTACAGGGAACACCCCAGTGATGGGAATGCCCTTCACTGCTGCAGGAGGTTGTTCCTGGCAACCTCACTGTGCAGGTGATGAGGGGCAGTTTGCAGGGCAGGATTTTACCAGCAGCTGCTGCAGCCCAACCTGTGGGAATATTGAATCTTCTGCATCCTCATGTGGAGCAGAATGAGTTCCAGTTATAGCCAGCCTAATTCAGATCTTGGATTGCATTTCTTCTGAGGTGCTACCTTAAAATAGTGTTCTTAGGGCTGTCTGTATTGAGTGACAATTCCTTAAATTGTTTGCCTTTTCAGTATACTTTTGGGTGTGATGGTTAAGGCTTCCTCCTCTGCCTTTCTGATTACACTCACAGGACAGGACTGCTGATGAAGGAACAGTGAATCTTGAAACAGGGAAAATAAACAGTCTAGTCTGGTGCAAGGAAATACACTGGTGGATTTTTCTGTGTGCAAAGCCAAGAAGTCACTGGAATCACACAGGTTTATCCCAAAACTTTAGGTATTAGGTGAAAAACAAGCCCAGTGTCCTAGTGTGGTAACAGTACTCATACTGTATCAGAGCTGAAAGCATAAGTGCCTGTTGCATGACCTGAGAAACTTGGTATCTGCAAGGAAATACTGTAAAAAGGCAGCTATGTAGGGAGTGACAGTTTTATAACAACTTCCTGGATTGATTCTTGACGTGCTGTGGAACATCCAGCAGTAGAACAAAATGGATTCTGGTTTTCCCCTGTTATTTGGTTTGGGGGCTGCCCCTCTTTTGCCAAAGCTGAGGCAGTAATGTGATCTTACTCTCATAGTTTCATTAAAGGAACTTCCTTGCTCCTTTGTCTGATTTCCTGTGTGCAGTGATGGGTTCCATTAAAGGTCTTTACAGAGTGTTCAACTTTACCTCTATACCTTTTAATATTTATAGCATAAAGATCAATCTAAGCAAATCAAAGTGCAGGCCTACGATAGTTCAGCTGGCAAGACTACTGTGTATGTTGATATATACTAATATATTTGCATTAGTAGAACTGCAACAAAAGCACAGCCTCTTGGAACATCCTACTTCTAGTGAAATACAGAACAGGAATTAAATGAAAAGGGATGGTGTTTGGAAATAATTCCAGATCCAGCTATTCCCTTAGCACCACTGAAGAAACTCTCTGCCCTTCAGAACAGTTTGCAAAATCCGCAGCCTACTGAAGCCACTTCTGAAAATATTTGTCTTTACTGGAACCTGTAGAAACTTTTAGATTTTTTTCCCCACTAACTTGGTGATAAAATAATGCTTTATCCAACTCACATCTAGTGTTGGCTGTCACAGTGGACTCTGGAACTAAGCTGGGAAAAGATGAGTGGGTTTGTTAGTATACTTGTTTCAGTCAGTGAGGTGTGCCCTGACCATCAGGTTTTGCTCTAACAGCAGTAAGAGGATGCAGTGGTGGTAGTTGAGACTCTACTTCTATTCCCTCCCCAATCCCTGCTGGGTGACTGTAACACCGGGAGGGTTGCTTTGATAGGAACTCAGAATCCATTTCCCAGGGGTGGTGTCAGCAGATGTTTTCTGTGAGAGCAAGGGGCCATTTTCATTTACGGGTTTGTTATTGTGAATTTCAGCACAAGATGTAAGTGGATAAAAAATAACTAGGGTCATCTATTGAGAAAGAAATCAGCAGGTTGTGGTGGGTTCTTGCTGTCTTTAGGCTGTGAACTTTTAGTGAAGTTGTGTAGAGGAATTCTTCAACTCGGTAGCAGCTATTTAGTGGTATTTGTGGGAATTAAAATCTTAAAGCAAATGTATCAGTATTTGCTCACTGAGGCTTGTGAAAGCTGATGCCTCAATGCATTAAAAGTCACTTGAGAACCACAATGGTCATCCAAGTATTATGGTGGTGACATGACCAGTAATTGTGGATGAGATTAGAAACTGTGAGTGAAAGTGAGCTCATGTCCTCAGAGTGCCATAAAAACCTCCGTGTGCGTGGGCTCTCTATTCCTTGGGAGGAGAGAGCTTTCCTTTTCTTGTAAACTTGACCTTGAGACTTGAGAAACACCAGCAACGAATTTCTCTTCTCTTCCATGTGCAATCAAATTGTCATAACTCCAACTTACAACTCCAAATACGTTTAAACAGGTTTTTTTAAAATCAATATCTTCATACGTAGAGCTGATAATTGTGAGGGTTGGTCCTGCCCACTGCCCAGGCCTGGGTGGCCCCTGGAGCTGTCAGTGGGTCACAGCCCACGGGGAACTTGCCTCTGCAGCCTCTCAAGGCCCCACTGGTGCAGTTCTGGCAGTGAGGACTGAACTGCTCCCGGGGAGCTCAGGTGGGAATGGCAGTTGTTGACACCCTGTCCCTGGGGAAGGAAGAAGTGGGTGAAGGTGGAAGATCCCTTTCAGCAATTTTAGCAGGGATGGATCTCAGTGCAGTGCAAGGTGGAATTGTGCCCTGCAGGTGACTTTGTGTGCTGGAATCAGTGCTTGGGAGCTTGTGCATCACTGGAAAAATCCCTTTTGGTCTTTGTACTGAATTATAACTACACAAGTATGAAATTCTTTGTAACCTTTACCCTTCAGTGAATACTGTCATCATCTTCAATCTGAGCAAGAGCAAAGTTAACAATGGCTTTAAACTAGAGCAAAGTAGAAAGAAAATGTAAGAAATAGCTACTAAGCCTCTTCGTTGTCAAGTTTTTTATCCCTGTATAACTTGGTGATCTTTAATTAAATGCAAATGTAAAATTGTTTTCAGTTCATTGGCTGTTAAGATCCTTCTAGCTGAGGGATGTAGACAAAAGTCAATCTCAGCAGGGTGGTGCAGCTGTTCCATGTATTTGGCAGTGTACTGGTAACTCTAGAAATGTTACAATCTCAAAGCTCATTACCAGGCCAGGTTAAAATCTAGAGCATTCCCTGATGTATCACACAGTGTGTGAGCTGGTGGTAGCAAGAAGCTTGTGGGAAGTCTCAGTAGTCAAAAAGATGCTGTTTTAAGCTCAGCTTAACAAAGACAAGCCAGTGTATTGTTGGCAATGCACAAGGACCATTTTACCCAGCTATTTCACAGTCATTCATACAAATCACTACATTTTTTTCAAGTGTCAATCCATTGCAAAAATTAAATTTCTTAAGGCGAAAATGTGTTTGTGCTCTCTGCTCTGAAAGGAAGTTGTACCTGGCTCTCTCCACGGAAGCAGTGGAGTCCTAAGTGTTGTGCCCTGTGCAGTAGTCAGCTATGGACCAGAAACCCAGTGAGAGAACAGAAGATGAGCTTGTAGATTGGTACTTAAAAAAACCCTGCAGCTGCATTTCTGTTAATTCCAAATGTATCTGTGCTGATAAAAGCTGTATATGAAACCCATAAAGATATTTTAGATCAGCTTGTTTGAAGTTTTGCATGAATGTTACCCACTTTTCTGGTATCAAACCCAAGCTGGTTTGGGGAGTTAAAAGAGCCCTCAAAGGTTCAGGTGGTTGGGAATTGTTGCACGTGTTTAATGTAAGGTTCCCTTTATTTGGGCAATGGGGGACATGCTTCACCTCACTGGTTTTGAAATCAGCCCTGAGTGCTGCTCCTATTCTTGGACACAAAGTTTACTGTAGTACTGGCGTGACCCTGAGCCTGTGTGAGAACGTGCCCGAGAAATGGAGTCGCTTGAGGGCAGGAGTGTCCAGTTCTGGGTCGATGGGATTGGGCACTCAGCACTGTCAGGGCTGGGCAGGCAGCAGAACGTGAGGCTCAGCTGTGCAGCTCAGTGCATGGGCACTCTGGGCACTTTCAGCTAAGGGAGGGTTTGAATCCAGCTCTGGATTTCATCCCCGTGCCGTGTGTGCTTGTCACTGGTACATCCACTCAGAGCTGCCTTTCTCCCTGGCGTTCAGGATACTCAGGACCCTCCCTCAGTGGTGTCGAGAGAGTCACGTGGATATGTGCCACATGTGTAGTCATGTGATGTGTTCATCTGCGTGTATGTGTAGGTTGCTGGTCGCAGCAGTCCAGCAGTGACAGTACATACAGAGCTGGTGTGAGGAGCGGGACTGTGGCATTTGGGATCAGTCCGAGAGTACTGACTGGGATCCAGTTCATTTGGTGCCTCAGGATGGGCTGGGGGAGGTCCCTAAAGGGGCATTTCCCCTGCTGTGCTTTGTGCAAACCACTCTGGGTGGTGGCTGCTCATTATACCCCTGCAGTGCTGAAGTTTATACTCACTGAACTCGTGTGTAGGCCTTGGCTGGGTTTCCAGGTTCTTGGTGCTGTGTAAACTTGACTCATCATTACTGCTCTTGTCAGGTGCCAGTCGTTTTCTTCTGATGACACACTGGCATTTTGCTCAGTCTCAGCTACAGGATGGGATCTTCACTTCCAGATTGGGTTCAGGTGGTTCTCTCCATTTGCACCTTGGTTTACAGCAGCCATTCTCGTTTCAGTTTTGTGTCTCATAGCAGGGAAAACTTTGGATTCATAGACTGCAGCCTTTAAATCAAAAAAAAAGTGATTAAACTAAGCTTTTCAGCTCACTACTCTTCTCACATTATTTTGTTCAAAGCTTCTGATATCATTTAGTGGTGAAGTCCCTTGGTTTCCCTTTGCTGGGTCTCTCCAATCACCTTGTCTGTTATCTGCTGGGACTTTTTTGAAGGCACAGCAGTTGCTCGCAGTGAAAACTGGAAAAAGGAAGTTGCACCTGCAATTCCTTCATCATACACAGCACGGTGGGAGTTCCTTTCAAATGCTTCCTAAGAGCTACTTTCTAACATTGTTTTCCAAATACCAGTTACTGTGTGATAGCTGAAGGTGGGGACTTATTTCCCACTCTGGGGATGTGACTTGTTGAACTCGCTCCTTTCTGAAGTGCTCCATGAAGTGACAAGCTGGATGTTTTATGGGGCATAAGAGGACTCAGAAAGAAAGTTGACAGATCACTGGAATTTTCTTACAGGGATGCAAAATCTGTAATTTAAATTCCAGAGATTTGCTACCAAAGTTGCAGTTCTGCTGTGTGGGATGCCAAGAAGTGAGTCTGACTTGTACACACAGATATTTTCACTAAAATTGGTCTTTTTTTAATCTCAATTTCTTCAAAAAGGAGGCAGATATTGAATTTTTTTTTTTAGGAACAAGACAGGGAAACGCTTCCTGGGAGCAGGTGGAGTTCTGCTAAGTACTTCATCATTTTGAAATTTTACTGGTCAGAAAACTGAGCGCCAGTGAAGCAGCATATGTGTAACAGGTGGTCTAAGCCCTGGAGATGCTGTGCATAAATTAGTGGTTTAACACTGAGCCTGTACTGATTAGTAAGGAATCTTTTTGTTACCGGTGTCTCCTGAAATCAGCCTTGAAAGTCAGTATTATGGAGAGGGCTGTGAAGAATATCAGTTAATTTCTAGTGGAAAGGCTCGTGTTGTGCAGGTTTCTTTTTCTTGAAACGGATCACACTTTGCTCTTAGCTGACCCAGCTCCTTGGAATAATTTTCATTTTGCACTATTCTTGAGTAAGTAAATGAAAAAAGTGCTCCTTGATGATAAAAAATCATTCTAGTATATTAAAATATCTCCTTTTTTAATGTGTTCCATAAAGAATTAATGTCACAACAATTTGAGTGATTATCCAATAGTTGTCTTCGTTTAAAGATGTTTAGTACTAATGTGATATTTCCATAAAAATGACACTCGATGTGGTGAACTGGCCTGTGGCACTGAGGAGGATCTGTGTGGTGCTGGGCTGTGTGAAGCTCTGATTTTGAAGTACTGCTGATTTGAGAAGGGGAAGCAGGATGAGTGTGGTAAATGTTAATTTTCGAGGACAGTGTTATGTCCCATAACTTTGTTCTTTTCTGCTCTTGGGTTTTACCCACTGCATGCATCTCACAGGGACAACTGAACAGCAAGGCTTTGGACCATAGAACACAAACATAAGAAGGAGTGTAATGTCGTTCTGCAGGTGACTGTTTTCTGGTTTGATTTGTGTCTTGCACTGGGATTCAGCTTCAGGATCACAGAAACTTTACAGCAGATCTGGCTTTTAACTTGTGAGGAGAACAGGTACAAATAAACAAACAGTTCTGTTGCAGTTAGAGCTTGATTATCTGGGCTTTTGTAAATTTAATGCTCAGACTGGCTTTTTAGAGTCATTGGCACAAGGGATCAGGAAGCAGATGTTCCAGCAAAGCCACGAGTCAAAGTTTACAAAGTCAGACAGTTTGGTTGGCTCCCTGTACCGTGCAATATGTGCCCAACAGGCAGAACTGTGGGAGCAGACCAGAAACCAAGGCTTAGACTGTGGCAGGCAATCTTAGTTCAGATAAAGCAATCTGCATGTCTCTGGCTCTGAACCTGTCATTTATGCAGCTCCACCTCAGGAGGAACCAGCTAAAGAACAAAAAGGTGGAGGTTTATGTTTGTCTGTCTGTGTGGTGCAAGCACGAGCAGCGATTGGGGATGAAGGGAATCTCCATTTTGGGGCCATCTGTGGCGGTTCTTTTGTCTGAACCTGACAAGAGGTCATGGCAGATGGTGGGGTCACAAAGTCTGGCTTCCCGAGCCTGACAAAATGTGTTCATGAAGCTGGAAGAACACCAACTGTTCCTACTGGCTGGAGAGCATTGTGGAGGAGGATTGTGATGGTTTATGGACAATACCTTCTGGATCACTGAGCTTGACAGCAAAGGACTTGTTAAAGATGAACCTGGTTTGCGTAGCTGTAAATGGATTAAAAGCACTCAGCAAATGTGTCCTTAACTATGGTTGGTTTGAGTAAATTGCTTGTAAAGCCTCTCAGAGAAAGAGAGGTCAAACTGCATCATGAATTGGGCCAGAGTTCCAGATGATGTGTTTGGAGAGTTGGTGTGGAAGGATGAGAAAGGGGGGGAAAGAACAAGCACGAAGATGATACTTTTCAGATGCAATGCAGAAATTCAGCTTTTGCTCTTTGCCATGACCTCTGGAGCCTTGGGGCTCTTCTGGGACTCTCCTTCAGGTGTCAGGATTGCCACACAGATGCAGTGGCCCCTTTCCCCAGGCTGTAAATAGATATCTCTCACTAGCACATTCTCGGAACTCAGAGAAAAATTATTCTTGTCTTCTTGGATGTTTTGTCATTGAAGTAAAACATACAAATTTTGACATTAGAATATCTTAGTCGAGTGGTGTGGTGTTCACGTGCTGGAGCAGCTGCCTAATCCTGGCTGCAGTAAGTTCCTGGCACTTCCCTCCAAGGGAAGGGAAGGCACTGTCGGTTCTCCAGTCTCTGATTCCACTCGGGTTTTGTATGGTGAGTTCTGCTGTGAATGGTTGTGACTCATATTTGGTAACTAGTTTAGGTGTCTTCCTAATTTTACTGAGTTGATTCCACACTTGAAGGTGTGAACGGTTCTCCCTCCCTTACACATCCAAGTGCAATTCAGATGTCTTTTTTAGTTCATTTTTAACTGCAAGTAGTACTTATAAAGTACTTTCAAATTCTGTCTTTAAAACGGTTTGTGCTGCCAGCATTGATTTGGAACTTTTCTTCTGTCTTCTGTAAGACTTCTGGAAGATTTAATTTTAAAAAGAAGTCACTTTTATGTATTTTTCGGTATACCACAATTTTTATCTTCTCCTGGAATTCCAATACTATAATTCTAATTGCACAGATTTAATAAAATATTTAAAAGATGAGTTTGAACAGCAATGGTTTTTCTTGCCTGTTTCCTGAAAATACTGTTTGTTTTCTGTGTACATACATTTCATTAAAAGCTTTCTCTGTTGCTGGTGGCTAAAGACACAATGGAGAGAAGTAATTCACTTCCCTCTTATGAGGACACTCTGCATTGCATGGTTTTAATCAGAAAACTTCAGTAATGGCATGATGTGCTTTGCTAGCACACTAATGTGATTGGGATTCCGTCTCTGCCTGTCCCAAGCAGTGAACATTTCTGGTGTCTGGGAAGAGCCTGGCTATTGTGGTGATCGATTTTATCCAAGAGCAGGGCTTCAGCTAAGATAT
The DNA here is from genome assembly GCF_003031625.1 of Empidonax traillii. Taxonomy (NCBI): domain Eukaryota; kingdom Metazoa; phylum Chordata; class Aves; order Passeriformes; family Tyrannidae; genus Empidonax; species Empidonax traillii. The sequence continues at coordinate 210,301 of NW_020956515.1, forward strand.
TTCATTAACTCTCTTGCAGGGTGTTCATTTTAAGGAACCTGTGAAGATGAAAAGGGGTATCATATGGTTTTCCGAAGGATAAAGCGATCCTGTCTGACATGACGGCTAAAAATGTAAGTACAGGTGTTGCCACACGTATCCCTGGAGTGTTGGGTGATAGAGTGGCACAGGTTGGAAGGGATGTTGCCAAAGAGCTCTCCACGAAGCGGCACAGCAGATGCCTCCTGCCATCCTGAAGAGCTTTCCTTGCACCCAAGCCCCCGGAGGAAAAGATACCCGGGTGCTTCAGTTTTCCCCGTGGATCTCTACTCCCAGATCGTCATAGGAGAGGTTTTGCTTCTGTTTTCATGCCCTCTTTCCCTTGCCCTGCTCCCACCTCGGCGTTCCCTCCCCAGCCCCGCTGCTGCTGCACCGCTGCCACCTGCTGGGAGACAGCCCTGGGAATGGGCAGGGAAAACGGGACACACTCTCTTTGGAAACAGCTCCTGCTGGTACCACTGCCTGCAACAACAGCCAGAGCACTCTCTGCCCTGGGAAACTGGGATCAGAGTCTGCAGGGTGTGCCAGGAAAGGGCAACATCTGAGATAACCTGAGGGGCTGCACTGTTTACAGAAGCACCTCATTAGCACATTTTAGCAGTATTTACAGTCAGAGTAGTGCAGTGGGTTAACTGCAGTGAACAGCAGTTAACATCATTTTCTGTGTGTCCCCTGATGGTGAAAACATCTCCATAGAAGCAGTTTCACACAATGCCCTGTGCAGTTTTTCCCCTATGGAAATTATTTGCCCAATACAAGTTCTTTAGTGGAACCAAGAGACTGAAGGCTTACAGTAGGTACTTTTTATTCTTGTGTAGTTTATTTTAATTACTGTTTAATTTGTCTAAAATTAAACGTTGTTCTAATCTGAGGTTATTCCAATGCTGCAAGAGGCCTTAGCATGGGTTCTGTTATTGCTGCATAATCTGTAAAATAAAGCAGATATTTGATCCTTGGTCCTGTAATACAGGTTCTGGCCATCAGGGAGGTTTGTGCTGTGTTAGTGGTGGCAGCTGCTCCCTCTGATTTGGAGGGGACAGTGATTTATTTACACCATGGCAGGCAGAAGGGGCTGCCTGGGTCGTGTGTAGTGCAGCATCAGAATATTCAGGGGATTTTTGAGGTGAGAACTTCACATGCACAGCATAAATGTCTTGAATTCTTTGCCTTGAATCTCATGCTCTTGTTAGACTCTGCTGTCCACAGAATGATGATGGTTCATAATGCAAAAACAGATTACTTCCATAATATTGTTGGTTGCATATTAGAAAACAAAGAAAGGTTTATCGTATTTTAAGACTTCAAAAATGTTTTGTTCAGGTTGGTGTGACTTCCACAAATGGAGACTTGAAAGGATTTATAGATCAGAACCAGAGTCCAACAAAAGGTAAGAGAGTTCTATTTGTATACATAGAAAAGAAGCAAACATTAAGACTTATTTCACTGTGTGTGGTTGAGTCACGTTTGGGAGTGTCAGAATTCCAATGGTGATGCTTTATTGCTGACATGTTGGTGTGCAGGAAGGTGTGCTGAGACACCAGCTCAGCTGTGGCTCATTCTGTACTCACAGGTAGCTGCAGTCTGTGGCATCAGCACCACAAGATGAGAGTTATGTTAGGGACATTTTCTGCCTTTGTGTCACTAAAAATACATAGTTAAAATAGCTAATTACTTGGCCCTTGCACTCCAAAATTGCCTCCTCTGCTTTTCTTCTGTTCACAGGCTTAGGTTTCACGGTCTCTTTTTCTTCCCAGGTTTCCCCTGGAGCACCTGAAGCAGTTACTCTTTGTGCTGTTACAGTGTCAGTTTGATCAGGCTGTGGAGGGAAAAGGGAGTCCAGCCATAGAGCACTGCTCTAGCACCAGGCTCCGGGAGGGAGGAGATGTTAATCATAACTTGCAGAGATTGCTTTGGCTGGGAGCCCTCACTTTTAATGCAAGTCCACAGTGAACTTTGTTTCAATCCATCTTTTTCTTAGGCAGCACCTGTTTGTTATGAAGTCCTGACTGGGGTTTAGTGCACAGGGTGCTCTAATGGAATAACCTTGTTGATGGTGTCAGTGCTTGAAGAGACCTGCTAAAATGACCCAGACATCAGAACTGGTTATCCATCGGTGTGTGCCTGGTACTTTGGGATTCATACAGCTGTTAATTCCAGCAAATTTGTCTCAAATTGAGCAGTAAAAGACTGAAAATGTTCTGGTCAGTGTAAGCCTGAAGTACACCGAAATATCTGCCCCATTTTGCTTTTCCTTTTCTGCAGATCTCTTTGATGTCAGGTGTTTCTAGATATAGATGTGCTTCTACAGACTATGGAATTTTTAAAAGTTAGTTTTGCAGCCCAGTAATTTTATACAATAAATAAACAAATAAATTGTCCCAAGAAAATACTTGTAATTGATAGCATGGTAATAATAATTCAGAATTATCTATATGCTGTTACAATACTGCATCCTGATCTTGGGAGATCAGTTTATATTTCAGTGTAACAAAGGATCCTGAGGACACATCACATATGTTATTGCAAAATACCCTGATGGACTGCTGATATTTCCCAACTCTGACCTGGCTTTTTTTGCCACAGGCTGTGTTAATTTAATTTAATTTAAATGGCTGTTCATGGAAACTCTTTAAAAACGTGCACACTCCGAATATAAAATCCAGATTGCCAGCACTTCCCTGGTGTTTTGTTTGGAAAGTGAAAGGCTGTTTTTGTTGGTGTGGGCATTGTGTGGAACCCCAGCTGGTGGGGCTGTGCTCCTCATCAGCCGTGGTCTCCTTCAGACTGGCTCTGACAGGTGCTATAGATCCTCCAGCTGACATTGTTCCTGATTATCTCTGCAACTGAGCTGCAGACCTAACAAATGTAGTCCTACAGGAAGAAAAACCACGACAATCTCCTTAGCTTCCTATATTTGTACAGGAGTGCCTGTTGTTTGGCTGAAGTTGAGCTATTGACGGGGCCTAAAAGATTTAGAGTGTCTTGTGGGATGGTTACTGTGTGCATGTGAGGGTGCGTGAGCATGAATAACTTTATCTGTGACTGCTTGAAGCTGAAGATCATTTAAATTGAATTTTTCTTTGTGCATGCAAGTAAAAATACTGCCCAAATGCCAGGAGGAATGTTATGTAGTGACGACGGTTTTTTAAAATATGAAATTATAGCAACACTGGTTTCTCTCCGTGAGAAACAACAATAGTGGTGGCTGAGGGATGGGAAAATAATTCACTCAGAAGCAAAGTGCTTTTGTTCCTAGAGAAACACGCACATGTGCCCTGGCAGATTTCTGTGTTGGGTTTGCCTCGGTGAGAGCAGGCTCGGTTTGGGGTGGCTTTATGTGGATTGCAGCTGAGGCTTCACCATCAGAGCTGTAAGCCCGTTCCTTTCCCATGTGCTTGGTAATCCATCGGTAAATGGGAATAATGGCACTGCCCTCCTTTGTGCCTTGAAAGTGCTGCTGAGGAACATTACATAAGAACTGAGTATTCTTACACAAATCATTCTGGTTTGATCCATCTGGGCTGAGCTTTCTCTCCACGCAGGGCAGGGCAGGGCAGGGCAGGGCGATTCCCGCGACTGGAGGCTGATGGCTCTCATTGTACTCAGCTCATCACTGTACCCACTGCTGCTGTGCCTGGGACACGAATCACTGCAATCTGCTCTGTCCCCAAAGGATGGGTGTTGTTAAGGCTTGGCATTTATTTAGAATTTGAACGCGTTTAAAGCCTTTACAGTTGCTTTGTGGTATAATATATATATATATATATAGTTGCTTTGATGGTATTTCTGCTCTCGGTTGAATACAGAAATCTTGTGAATGTTTTGTGGCATCTACTTCCTCCTGCTTTTTCTGTGCTGTTTTGTGAATAACACTTGAGGAGATTGCTCTTGTTGGTGTTTGCTGTTCTGTAATGCTACTTTGCCTTCAGAACTTTAGAGATGACCGACTCCTCAGCAAACACAGGTGCCCTAATCTCCAGAACCTGGTGTAAAATACAGCATCTCAGCAAGCAAGTGCCTGTTCCACCAATAATGTTTGTTAAATATTTGTGGCATTTCATGTTACTTGAGCATCTGGACCGTAATGCTGTGTTTGAGAAACAGAAAACAACAGGGAGGGAATATTTTATTTATAAGTGATAAAGCTTTGCTTACTTATTTTTCAACTGCTGACAAACACACAGAACAACCTTTGTAAAATTGTGGTAAAATTGTAACATTTGGTTGTTCCTTCTTTCTGCCCACCGTGGATGAGAGAGATCCCACTCATTAAAAGAAACTGGTCCCTTTCTATCCTGTGTGCATTTAAATATCTACACATTCACATATTTATATTTACCCATGAAGAAATTTAAAAGGAAGAACAAAGGCAGGGAAACATTTCTTCGAACACTTGATCAGCTCTTAATATGGTTTGGACAGCGCTGATGCCAAATGGGGGATTTGTGTAGGGATTAAAAGATGAAAACCTTCTTCTATTGACAGCAACTCCAGCCAAAAAGACATTTAAACACAGCCCATGTGTAAGCTGCTGTCTTTTTGAAATCAAGATCAAGCAATCTGAATAACCCTGTATTTCCTGAAGTTGCCCTAACGGTGACCACGTACATTTACCTGGGGAGCCCTGTAAATGAAGGCACAGTGGCTGCTGATTGTGCTGCTGTGCTGAGTGCACAGCCAGGCTGACACATCTCACTCCTGTTCTGTGAAACTCCACATTGCAGGCCAGGAGGTGTTGATGGGGACAGCTCTGTGGGGGAGCCCTGGGGTAGAGCTGGAAGCCAACCCTGACATTTCAGAATTTACTGCACTTTGCCTTGTGCCCTTGTGCTGTCAGCACCGCAGAAAGTCATTCCTTTCTTTTCCCTGGTAAGAAGAGGGACAAGGAGAAATAATATGAGAGCTGATCTTGGAGATAACGGGGTCAAAAGTTTCAGCTGCAGCAGAAAAGAGGAAAATTCCTCCAGCAGTAGTGGGAGGTGACACGTCATGGATGGCAAGAGCCTGCAGGGAGGGGGGAGGCTGGATTCTGAGGAGAATAGGCTGGCACAACTTGGGAAATCCCGGGCACAATCCTGGAGCAAAACTAAAACTGACAAGTAGGAGAACTATTCTGGGCTCAGAATGGGAACACAGTGGATGTAAATCATGAATTGCTGTTTCGTGCACTCTGTGCTGCCTCACAAAAGATGTTTCATAACAGATTTCCTGGGGGGGTGAGGTGGGGGGGGCATTGTAAGTTTGTTTTTCTAGGTGAGTGAGGTGACTGAATCATTTATTCATTCTATTAAATAGAGAAGCAAGCAGTTTCTGAACATGTTTTCAGATACAGATCTGCCTTTTGGAAAATTAGGCAGTAGTGATACTCCAGGTGCCAGAGGAATTTACAGAGAATAAGAAAACCTCCTTGTCTCAAGCTGTATGTATTTCTCATATCTCTGATTTTTTTTTTTTTTTTATAAAGGAGAGACTTTGCATATGTCTACATCTTTCCTACTTCTGTGCTGTGACTACAGAAGATAAAATCCTTTTTTAAGTACTCCTTTTTATCAGTTGTGTTGCTCCTGCTTGGTATTGCAGAGAAATCCCATTACTGAATGTATGCAGAAGACTCTGGTGCAGGCAGATGAGGAATGGTGAAGGCCAGGAAGGTTTATGGATGCATGTTTTCTGCACGTGCTTATGATTATAAATAGGATTTGTGTGCTGGCGTCTTGCTGAAGTATTCTCGTTAATTTTCACTTCTGATGCTGAGGTATGGCAGGCCGTGTGCTCTTCATCTTAGGCGAGAATAAATAAATTGCTTCTGAAAATAAAATACGTGTAATTTTAAGGGTCAAACAGCAAAGGTGTAGTTTGGTGAGGTGTCCTTGTGACATCTGCTGAAAGGTCTGGGGTCTGTTTTGTGATGGTGTGTTTGCAGTGAATGAGACAGGAAAGCTAATCTGGTTCCAGAAGGTTGGTGTGAGAATTTGCTGAAGTGTTTTTCCCAGGTCACCAAGGCAGTGATTTAAACCTCTCTTTTTTCCCCTCTCTGTAGGTAATATCTCAGTCATTACACTGCCAGTTTCCAGCACCAACTCTCCCAGTAAGATTTTGCCCAAAACCTTAGGACCGATCAACGTGAATGTTGGACCCCAGATGGTAAGTGTTGCAACCCCGGTGATGCCAACTGGTGTAAGTGCCTGTGTGACTTCCTGCTGGTGTAACAGCAATAAAAACCCAAACCATTAGGAATGTTATTGCTCCTCTCTGAATGTTTTTAGTCACGTTCTCAGCAGTAAATCTCCCTCCAGCATTGTCAGAGAGTGCCTTGCATGTGCCACTAGAGATTTAACTGGTTGAAACTACTCTTCCTGTCATTTTCTTATTAAATAGCCACTGCAGCAGTGTCGATGCTGGTTGCCAGGGGCCGCCAGGTGGCACTGCAGTGTGTGTATATATATATATATATATATTTATATATATATCTGCTGTATACTTACAAGGGGGTTGGATAACTTAAATAGTAAAGGAAACTACAATGTTTAGCACAGCCAGTACTCAAAATGTCGCTTAACAAATGGAGTAAAGTACAATAAAGTTTTAAAAAATGAAATAAGGTATCCGAGGAAAAAAACGCTGTCCAAGAAACCTTGGTATGAATCTTATCGTACTGGAATCCAAGTAATTAAATGTGTTTTATTTTAAAGATTCAGTAATTAATGCTGTTTGATTTTAAATACTATCTCAGTTCTTCTGGTGACCTACTTTTAAGAGTGAACTTGGGTGTGATTTAAAAGTTGAGAGCAGGTGTCTTGTTGTTAACCGCTGTACCTACAGTTTTCCCAGGTTTGTGTAAATGGGAATTCTGTCCACCCTTCAGACTTTACACTGAATTCCACAGGCACAGTGCTGTATTATCAGCTTGCCAGAATGCCCTGGGACCTTGTGAGTGCTGGAAACTGCAGGGAACACTTTGCCTGGAGCTCAGTTTGTCTTTGGTACCAAAGACAAGAGACAAATCCATTGGAAAGAAAGAAGGTTTTATTGATTGCAGGGATCAAGACATTGCCTGGATGTACTGGTGGAGAAAAAATTGGGTGTCCTATCTGCCATACCTAGGAATTGCTTCTCTTTGGCTAGTTCTGTGTGAATAATGCAGTAACATGGTACAGTTAGAAACTTAACAGTGTTGTAATTGCTTCACTGTGTGAAGATCTTCTGATGACATCTCTTCTCTATGTTTTGACTGCAGCTTGCTTCTGGTACAGAATTATCACTACGTTTCTTAGTGCAGTGCTGATGAATTTTAGGCTGTGGTAACCTCTGTTTTCCTAAAACAGCTGTGTTTTTTTATTCCTGAATTTGACAGATCATAAGCACCCCCCAAAGACTGACCAATTCAGGGAGTGTTCTGCTCGGGAGTCCCTATAACCCAGCTCCAACAATGGTCACCCAGACACACATCACAGAAGCTTCTGGCTGGCTCCCAGGGTAAGGCTTTTGCCTTGTTTAAAGATGCCTGAGGGTCTGTTCTGGTCTCTTCTGTTATTTATACTATCATCTCCCTACAGGGGGAGAGACTGTCAAAATCACTTCAAGAGGCAATTCAGAAAAAACTGTAATGGAAAATTTTGAATTTTATCAGTGTGGTATTTCTATTACTGTTTTAGATTAGCAACAAGTTATATAGGGTTCTGAGGTACCCCAGAGTAACATGAAGTTCTTTATCTCTTCTAATTAAATCTGGTCTTTACAGTATTTCTTGGTATTTTGTTTTAATACCAGTACTGCTGAGCTCAGCTGTATCAAAATAGAGATGGAGAACTTTGCCTCTGAAAAAATAGTTTATTTCTGCATCTAGGTTAATTTTTCTAATCAGTGATGAAGGTCAGTAGTACCTTGCCAGCTTTAGACATGAGAAATGGAGCATCTAAGAAACAACTGCTCTGTAAGCAAGGACTGTCATATTCCTGTGCTTCCCAATCTAGCTCATGTCAGCACTGTTGCAGCTCCAGGTGGAGTGACTTACCTCGATTTATGTGGGCAAAGCATGGTAAAATTGGGAATAGCACTCGTCTGGCAGTGAGCTCCAGCAACCTCCTCCAAAAGCCCTGACCCCCTTCTCTCAGATTTTGTCAATCTCTGTGTCAGATTTTTCACTTTTAGGAAACATGGAACAGCAAACACCAGACCCAGCCAGGCCCTGCACAGTGATTTTAGTGGCCTGTAGATATAATGTTATTTTCACCTAAAGTTTGAATTGTCTTTTCTTAGGGAGCGAAAACGGACTCAAGAAATTATAGAGTCAGACTTTTCCGAGAGGTGAGTTGAAGCCGAATTTTTGCCCCAAAAAGCACAGAGAGACTGCTTTAGAGACGAAGATTTGTTTCCCTAAAGCAGGAGGTATTTTAATGCAACGCGTTGGAGAGTCCCCAGGTCGCCCTGGACAAAGAACTCTGTCGTGTACAATCAGCATAGCTCTTGTATACAGTTTTGAGCATAAAATTACATCATAAACATGCATATTCATTAAATTGCAACATCTACTTGTAATATTCCTATATAGGCGGGGTCTTCAATTTGGGGAGGTTTAGAGGTGGGAGTTCCTGCAGCCTTCATCAAGGGTCGTTTGTTGGTCTTCCTCGTTGTAAACTTTTGAACTTTCCTCAAATCTTTCCCTAATTTGGATAGTTGGCAAGTGTGGTAGGGTCAGGTTGACTTTTGGCTCGTCCTAAGATTTGCTGATGTTGCTATCTCTTTGTTTTATGCTTTAAATGTTCTATCTTGTCAACATGTTCTGTTCCTCAGACAATTTATTACTTCTTCTGTGGTTTCCTAATGCTAGGGTTTTGAAACTACTTCCACAATTTTGTGTTTGAGTTCACCTTTTGTTTCTCAAAGACTGCCTCAATTGAGTGGCCTCATTTCCCCCCTTTTCTTATAACTTACAAATTCCTTCGTCAAGTTGTAATTCCAGGGGGTGTTGGTACGACTGTACCATTGCCTAAATCATTTGGGTCTTTGTCACTAAGGATTTCAGTTTTTGCCATAGGTATATGTTTGTGAGAGTTAGTAAGAGCATAGCTATGGTTATAATTAGTATTGGGTGCACCAGGTAATGGAATGTACTGATTACCTATTTGGTCTACAGCATCTCCATTTACAATTTGCATAGCATAAGGTCTCCCATACAGGATTTCAAACGGACTCGATTTTTCCTTTGATCGGGGTTTGACTCTCAGTCTAAGTAGAGCAATAGACAAAGCTTGATACCACTGTAAATTAGTTTCTTGGTATATCTTAGCAATTTACAAGCAATAAACAGAACTTTTTTCTTTATACCTTTAAATTTCAAACAACATGTTAGCAAGAAATTCTTCGCATTCCAAAAACCCTTTCTCAAGAGTAATTGTTGGAAACGTTTCTGGACTTTGGTTGGAAACGTTCCCAAACCTTAAAAACAATCCTAGATTAGTTAGAAAATGTCTTTAGCCAGAAAACTCTCCGCTTTTCTTTTAACTCTTAAAGCACGACTTTAAACATGTTATGGGCACACAAAACAAAACCAGTCACATAAGATACAGTCTCAGTAGAATTTTAACCTGCCTTCTTCTATACCTGGGCCTCTAACCCAGCTTTGGTGGGACTCTAACCCGCTCTCCTCTATACCTGGGCCTTTAACCCAACAGGGATTAATACCAGGGTGTCCCCTTGGCTTTCCCCGGGCGGTGAGGTCTCACCCCCGTCTTTTAACAGAGCGCTCTCAGTTTTAAAAACATATCAAATAAAATACCTCTTAATTTGAAGCAGGAGATCTTGTCCACCGTTGCGTGTAGGTCCGAGGGGTCTGGGAGTCTCTTTACCGACAAAAGATCCATCGGGAGGGCCCAGAGAGTCCCAGGCCGCAGCCCCGGGAGAGAGAGAGGATGTCCTGCCGCGGTCGCCAATTGAAGCCGAATTTTTGCCCCAAAAAGCACAGAGAGACTGCTTTAGAGACGAAGATTTGTTTCCCTAAAGCAGGAGGTATTTTAATGCAATGCGTTGGAGAGTCCCCAGGTCGCCCTGGACAAAGAACTCTGTCGTGTACAATCAGCATAGCTCTTGTATACAGTTTTGAGCATAAAATTACATCATTAACATGCATATTCATTAAATTGCGACATCTACTTGTAATATTCCTATATAGGCGGGGTCTTCAATTTGGGGAGTTTTAGAGGTGAGAGTTCCTGCAGCCTTCATCATGGGCAGTGGTCATTTGTTGGTCTTCCTCGTTGTAAACTTTTGAACTTTCCTCAGATCTTTCCCTAATTTGGATAGTTGGCAAGTGTGGTAGGGTCAGGTTGACTTTTGGCTCGTCCTAAGATTTGCTGATGTTGCTATCTCTTTGTTTTATGCTTTAAATGTTCTATCTTGTCAACATGCTCTGTTCCTCAGACAATTTATTACTTCTTCTGTGGTTTCCTAATGCTAGGGTTTTGAAACTACTTCCACAATTTTGTGTTTGAGGCAACCTCTTGTTTCTCAAAGACTGCCTCAATTGAGTGGCTTCAGAGTGTTGCTGAACATGGATTTTATGTGTAGAGTTATACCTGTTTTATTCAGGTCTGCCCTTCAGAGTGTCCAGTTCCCTCTTTCAGTTTTCCCTCCTTCACATAAAAGCTGTGTGGATGTTATTCCTTGTAGTTAAAATTCATTCCTTTTAGCTTTAGCACTTCCTGATAAAGACATTTACAGGTGATACCAGGAGTTGTGAAAAACAAACAGGTTTTCAGAAACAAGGTTGTTTTGATTTTCCGTGTGACAAATACTTGCAAACAAATGATCTTTGCTTCTGAAACTTTTTTTTGGAAAGCATTCAAGGTGGTTTTATTTGTTTACCTGTTGAGGTTGATTGAATTGAATATCTGTTTAGGGATTGGAAGTGTTGGGGTTTTTATAAACCTTTTTTTCTTCTGTGTTCTGTTTTCTTAAATACATTCTAAATTTTGGAAGCCATTCTTTTATGTTAATATTTTAATATTTCCCTTAGCTTGTTACTGCTAACAGAACTAGGCCTTTTTCTGTAAAATAACAGACATTTTATCAAATGATCTTGTCAACCTGTAATTTAAAAAAAAACAAACAAAAAACCAAAACCAACAGAGCTGAGCTTTTTAAAGGCTTGTGTTGTAATACACATCCAAATCCAGTCTGTGTGAGAAAACCACCTGCTCCTGTTTTTTTCTACTACTATTATCTAAGTTCTCGCTTTTCTGGAAGAAGAAGGTGAATGGAAAATAACCCTGAGAGTTGCCAGTTGTTAATTTGGCCCCATAAAACCCCAGGAATATGTTCTTATTCTCCACAAAGGACATTCTTGTCCCTCTGTCCTGACTATGATGGCACAGTTAATCCCTGATGGGCAGGTTTATTTTATTTATTGAGCTGTATTTTAAAGATTTCCAGAGGGGTGTCTGAGCCTTTCTATTTTAGGCACACACAGGAGAGATCCCCAGAAATCTGGGTTCCAGGACATAAACACCCTGTGAGATTTTCCTCTTTTTTTTGGTTGTTCTTTAGTAAAATTACCTGGAGATGAATTCTAGATCTATTTTAAGGATCTTCCCACAGCATGTGTTCCAATACTATCCATGGAGAAACAGCCAAGGAAAGGGAAAGGCTTCCAGTGCACTTTTTTTGCCAACTCGTAAGAAACAAGGAACTGATGCAAAAAAAAGCAGAACACTTTTGGTTTTAATTTAAATAGTACAGATCCCAGTTGCAAAAGGTACACCCTGTTAGCTGTGTAACAAAGTAGCTTATTATTAACAGTGCCTTAAAATAATATTTATATATTATTTATATATATATTTATATTTATATATTTATATATTTATATATTTATATATTTATATATTTATATATTTATATATTTATATTCAGTGCCTTAAAATAATATTTTTTCTTTCCAGTAAGAGAAGCAAGAAAGGAGATAAAAATGGGAAGGGCCTGAGGCATTTTTCAATGAAAGTTTGTGAAAAAGTTCAGCGGAAAGGGACAACTTCCTACAACGAAGTGGCTGATGAGCTGGTGTCAGAGTTCACAAACTCCAACAGCCACCTGGCTGCAGACTCAGTAAGCAAAGAGCGGGGGGAATTGTTGTCCCATTACAGATTTGTCGTGTTTTCCTGGGGTTCTGGTCCTTCTGTCCTGCCACAGTCCCTGCTTTCCTTCACTTACTGAACTACTTCTCAAATAGAATCCTCAGATATTCAAAAATATTAAAATGAATTAAATTATTGAATCTAACTAAGTAAATAAATTAAATTGATAGAATATAAATTAATAAAAAATAAAGTTAATTAAATAAATTAAAATATTAAAATGAAGACGTGCTCGGTTGTGTTTCCTTTTGGAATTCTTTCCTTGTAATCAGTGCTGACTTGTTTTCTCAGCAGGCTTATGACCAGAAGAATATCAGACGGAGAGTTTACGACGCCCTCAACGTCCTGATGGCCATGAACATCATTTCCAAGGAGAAGAAGGAAATCAGATGGATTGGCCTTCCCACAAACTCAGCTCAGGAATGTCAGAATCTGGAGGTAAAGGGAGGGGAAATGGGAAATCCTGTTGAGTTTCCAGGGGGTGATGATGGAGTTGCTTTTCTTTACAAGAGGGTTTGGAACTGATTGGTTTTGATTCTTGCACACTGCGAAAATACAACTTTTGGATATGTTTGATAAGCTCAGTTCAGCTTTTTATTTAGTATATGTTGTGTGAAGTTTTTTAAACCCCAAGCTGTTTACCAAACAAAGAGAACAGTGGTGTGATAGCTTGAATTAACCAGAAAGAAAGTCAAAAGAATAGAAGAGCAGTTCTCTATTAATGTCTGCACCGGGAAACATGATCCAAAGGAAATTAAATTGAGAAGTAATTCCTGCTGGGATGGCAAATACTAGTTATGAACTGCCAGAGAAACAAAAAAGGAACTTTTACCTATTGGTTATTTCCAGTATTTTTCCAGCAGGCTAAGAGTTACAGTGGTTTTTTGCAGGGATGCCAGCATTTATATGCACAAATGTTGCTTGTCCTTCAGGCCAAATGTGCTATAAATAAAAGCACAAGTCACTGTATTTACTGCAGCCCGCTGTAATGGCTGGCTGCAAATACATCCTAATATTTACTACATTTGTGCTACTTGTGCATTATTAGGTATTTCAGGGGTGGGTGGTGCCTTTCCAGGCAGAACAGCTCTTTTTGTGCAGTCATTTACATCAGTTGTCTTTCTAGATGTGGTAATAGAAAAGCTTTTACTGTTCATTGCAGCATCTTGGCAAGTACCCCCACCCAAGGGGGTGCATGTGCTCAGTGATTATTGCTCCAGGATGGCTTCTTTAAATCAGGGCTAAATTCACCTTTTGCACACGTTCAAGGGAATGTATTCTCTTCAGTGTAGGTTATTGTTACAAACATGGAGCTTGAATTTCATTGTGCTATCTTCAGTGATCATACCTGACTCACTCTTTCAGGCTCCAGTTACCTGTGCACAAAATGGAAGCCAGGCTGGTTTTTTTAAAATTGTTGCTTCCTCTGACATAATAGAAAATAAAGGAAAATAAAGCTGCATTTTTATGGTGGGAAAATCAGAATTGATTTTGCTTTTAAAGCTGTGTAAATTGCCAGCTCTTCTTACAGTGTAAATCCCAATAAGATTACCAGTACAAAAAAAAAAAATTGTTATATAGAAACCGTGCCTAAATGACATCTGTACAGTTTATTGGTTTTAAGAGTCCCAGGAAAAAAAAAAAAAGTCATTTAGTGTGCTCTGAAGGAAGCACTTTAAACACTGAAGTGTGTGAGGAGGGAACCACCACAAAGAAACACCGTAAATAGGTCCAGCAGGAAAGCAGTGGGACATGCACAACTGCTGAAGAGTGGAGGGCAGAAGGAAAAAACCACCAAAAATAAAAACTGCAAATACAGAGGAGCAGTGGGTGGGGAGATAACAGTCTCTCATAATAATGGATTCCAGACTGGAGATAAAATTGTTGACAAAGAAACAAATTACAGTTTGCCAGACCTGTTTACTGGAGAAACTCATACGAACCGGGCAATTCACCCCGTTTTCAAAGAAAGCCTTTCAGTTTGGCACTGGAGCAGCCAAGGTAACCAAGGAAATATCCTGATGCATTTCCATTTCTCTTTTAAGATAGAAAAGCAGAAGCGGATTGAAAGGATAAAACAGAAGCGAGCCCAACTGCAGGAACTGCTGCTGCAGGTACGTTTAATTTTATTTTTTTTCTGTAAATGTACATTTCCTAAACCCACCCATTTTCATACAGATGGAGTCAGATAGAAAAATCAATAGACAGTGAGTGGTGTCACAAACAGTACAAGTTTAATAACTTCCAGAGAAGAATTTCAGATTAATTCTTTTGAGAGAGACAAGTGGGTGATAAAGGAGAGGGGAAAGAGAATACAGATGGTGGAAGAGGGGGAATTTTGTTAACTTTTGTTTCAGTGTAACTGTCTCCTAGTCTGAGGTGATTATGCTTAGAAATTACCAGAGAAGATCTCTGACTCCAGTGGCTTTTCCAGAGGAATGGGAAGCATTCCCAGCAAGCTTTGGTGCTCCTTCAGTGTTTCTTCTCCAGGGAGTGGGAGGGGGGGCACAGGAAATAGGATATGTGTGAAAAATGTGCCTGTAACTTCTGTTCCTGGTGAGCCTCACTAATGCAAGGAGAAAGTCAGGCCACAACTTTTACTTTTTGACAAAATGAGGTACTGAGAGTTGGTAAATACACTTATGACATGTCATTTCCTGCAAACACTGATATCTGCTCTCTTATTGTCAGTGATGGTTTTTTCTTTCTTTCTTTCTTTTCACAGCAAATAGCATTTAAAAACTTGGTGCAAAGAAATCAGCAAAATGAGCAGCAAAATCAGGGCCCTCCATCTGTGAACTCCACGATCCAGCTGCCCTTCTTGATAGTCAACACTAGCAAGAGAACCATTATAGACTGCAGCATATCCAGTGACAAGTGAGTGTTTGTGGAATCCATTTGTAGAATTTTATTTTCTTCGTGAACCGGAATTTTTCTTAAAGACAAATGAGGGAAATTTTTCTAGTTTACTAAAAGTAATTGTTGTATTTACATTTGCATCTGTCACTTCAGGGGGGTTGCACAGAAGAAATAACTGAATGAAACCATATCCCAGGCCAGCATCTCCTTTCCAGGGAGCCAGGGGGTGCTGCTTCTGAATATTTACTGCCAGAAACACAAGGTGACCCATGTGACACAAAATAGCATCCCAGAGGTGATGATAACAACTTTGAAAGTGGCTTTTAGCACCAAAAAAGGTGGCACTTAGTTCTTTGAAGGAAATTGCATGGGGCTTTGAAAGACTGGCGTTGTAAGCAAACTGCTGTGCTTGCATTCACGTTAATTTGAAACTACTGCAGTTACATAATTGTGAAAATATGGCTGAGGTGTGAGGTGCTGCTACTTGAACTGGTAATTGGATCACAGCAGTTCATTAGCTGAGAATAGCTGGCTTTGCTTTAATACTGTAGATTACAGATTTCACTCCTGGTGTGCAAATCCTGGACTGAACTGCCAGGCAGCAAAAATAGCCAGTCTGCAGTGACCTGAGCACCACCATGCAAACCAGCAATGCTACTGAAAGGTGAGGTTTTGTAGGAAATTGAACCAAAGTCCAATACATCCTTTTGGAATGCTCTCATCAGCACTGCAGTTCACCCAGCTGGGAATGTTGGGATCCATTTTGATTTAGCATAATTATGCCTTTATTTTATAGCCACACTATACAGTTCTTCCTGCACTGTTGAACAGGGCTCCACCTTGAGCTTTAAAGCTGTTAAAACGTTGAACATTTCCTACTGAAACTTCACAAGTGTTGCTTTGCAGCTGTCAGGGGTTGGTTAAACTGGGATCCAGAGCAGTGTCAGCACACCTGTAACAGCCTCCAGCTGTCCAAAAACACTGCTGCTAAAAGTCAGCACCCCAAAATCATTGAGGGTGTTGATAATTCATTTATATAACCTGCTGTGGTGTGACTGTCACCTGCAGGTCATCAAGTGTACGACCCCAATTAACCAGCTTTCCACCGTGGGTATTGTTGGTGCAGCTGTCCTGGTTAAAAGGAAGTAGTTAAAAATTATATTGAAAAGATGAGGCACATGAAGAAGTCCCATTTAAACTGGAAAAATATATTTAGTGTATATAGTGCCTCTATATAAATACTCTCAGTCCTAGGAAAAAGAAGAGGGGGAAAAAAAAGGAAGCAGAATATCTAGTTTTAAACAAGCACACAAACACAACAGATGTATCAGAAACTTGGAAAATGAGAACATCTCTAATAGGAAATGCAGAATATCTTGCCATTGGAGATACAGTGCTGTACTTTAGAGAGAAGATGTGGGAAGTGGGCTCTTGTACCCTTACAGAAAGAACTGTCTGCGAGAGCAGAGTCCAGATTAAAATCGCTGGTGCAGAGCCACCAATAAATGCAGCCTCTAATCCTGTGCCATAAAAGCAGAGTTCAGTCCAGGCTTTTAACAGCCTGTGCTCATAGCTAAAGGCCAGTCTAGGTGCCCCTGCTTTCCTTAAAGCTGTCTCAAATTTCACAGTTAAAAGTATCCCAATTTCCACTTTTGTATGCAATGGGAAACATTTTTGGAGTCCTGCAGCAGAAGTGGTGGGACTGAACAGACTGCTTTGCTGACTGCATCCAAAAAAGCAAAATGATACCAAGGTAAATAGGTCAGTTCACAGGAGGAGCGTTGCACTTTAGAACAGAAAGTGAAATGGAAAAAAAAGCAAAACCAAAACAGTTATTCTGGTGACAGGGCTGCAGGTGACCTTATTGGCTTTAGTGCAAGTGAAGGTTCATGTTTAATAAGGCCTTCCTCTTTCCCTTTAAATCTACTTAATGAGGTTGAAAATTCCCAACTTTCTTCCTGCAGTGGTGAAGTTACTTCAGTTGAGGAAGTGCCATTTTAAACCCTGTAGAAAGGAGAGGGAAAGCATTTGTTGCAGTTCTCTTTCCCCGAGGACCTGTTACAGAAAATGAAGACTCTACACACTTCCCTCAGTGCATGCTGAAAAAACCAGAGAAAGAACAAGCAAGAAAAGCACAGCTGTGCTCTTTTCCAAACCATCTCCCTGTTAATGTTTGACATGCAGGTTTGAATACCTCTTTAATTTCGATAACACCTTCGAGATCCACAATGACAGCGAGGTGCTGAAGAGGATGGGAATGTCCCTGGGGCTCGAGGCAGGCAAGTGCTCAGCTGAGGACCTCAGGACTGCAAAATCACTGGTGCCAAAAGCTTTGGAAGGCTACATCACAGGTGAGTTCATGGGACCTTTAACTGTCCTGGATCCAATCCAGAACCAAATTTAATTATATTAACCCAAACATCTGAAGTTTTATGGGACCCAGCAGGGTTGGTCCATGAACCAGTTGGTTTACTGTTGATTTTGGAAGCTGTATCATAGTTGTCCTGTAAATTTAATTCACACTGATTTATTACAACAAATTCTGAGTGAGCTGCATTATGAAGGAATTATTTCTTAAATAACTAAATGGATACCAAGACCAGGTTCTCCTGCATTAGTGTTAATTTTGAGTAACTGGATGCATGGAGGAGCAAACTGGAAGGAGAGAAGAAGAGCATCTTGACCTGGTTGGGTGTGATCCCTCAGGTGCCAGCAGGTGCCAGCTGAGACCTGAGCTTCTCTAAATAAAGCAGGAGGCTCTGAAGACTTTGGGACAGGAGTCCCACGATAAATGCTGCCTTTACATAAAAATAAAGCCATTTTGTTTGCTAATAAAAATATAGTGAAGTAGCCAGGAAGTTGAACACATGTTTTTATATTCTTGATTGAACTATGTGAATGAATTAAGAATGAAACAATTTCTTACAATTTGTGATGTCAAAACACTAGTGGATATAGCTTAAGTTACATTCAGTAAGATCAGTACACTTTAAATGGCTTAACATTTCAAACTACACCAAACATGCTTATGTTTATCAACACTGGTTTGTGTTTTCCTGGTCCTCTTGTCCTGGGCATTTTAAAGCTAAGATTTCCTATTTTGATTTTGGTCAATTTTGAAATTACACTCCAAGCCTCTATAAGACAGCAGTGGTACCAAAAAAAAGAAGTTGAAAGAAATCTCGATTTTTTTCCTTGCAGATTCTTTCAAGTAAAAATTATTTACCATCAGCAGCATAAGAAAGGGGAAAGGAGTAGAACCCACATCTTTAATAGTGTTGCAATGCTCAAGTTACTTAATTGCTCCCATGTGTCCAGGATCAATCCAAAATTTCTTTTTAATTTTAAACCTGCATTAATTTACCTTCAGAGAACAGGGGGTTTTTCCATTTGCACAACCCCCTGTGTCATCATTTACTGAGCATTTCCCTCGTAGCAGAGCAGCAGCCAGGAACCTGCAGAGCCTTTAATTCCCAGCCAATGCACTGCTTTGATTTTTTACTCCAATTGCATTGAGGGAAGGGGTCACATCCAGATGTGCTGAATGTAAATTCAGCTGGTCCAGCCTCTGAAAAAATGAGCCCAGAGCTGCTGTTACCTGCACATGGACATTGCTTTAAAGGCTTCTTTTGTCTGTTGTTTGTTAATGACACGCCCCCAATCTACAGTTGGGATTTGAGTGGCACAGCAGTGGTTTCAATGGCAGGAAGTGACAAATAAGGGAAGCAGATTGAAATGTTTTGCACAGTACCTGAAAATCCAGCATTTGCCTGCTTATCTATTTTTGGTGAAGTGTAACTTTCCATGTTAACCTTGGGAGTCTTCAGACATTGTTTCTTACACTGCAGGAGCAGGGAAATCCAAGGGTCCTTTGTGGAATCCATGGTTACTGGCACAGCTGTCAGGGTGGCCCTTTTAACAACACTGCCTTCAGTTACTACAAAAAACCAGGGAAAAACAGGAAAAACAAATCAAGGTCTCCTCTTTAATCCCTGAGTAAATTTACTGTGATCAAGATTTATCACAATCACTGTAGTGACTCCATGGACTCAACTGCTGTAGAAGCCAGTCCTGTTCTAATGTCTAAGTGGGTAAATCATCTCCTGGGCAATGTTTGACCTTAGCCTGGTCATTTTTGCAGATAATTCCTCACTTCCAGGCACTAACAACAGTTTGTACTGTAATGTTTGCCAGCAGGACTAGAGGAGCAGTTGGAAGAATCCAAGTCTAAACCAGTTCGATTAAAGAAACTTAAAATTGCCAAAAACCCTTGGACCATCATAGCTTTGAACAGAAATAACTTCCTATTTGCATTAAACAGCCAAATAAATTGCTTGGAATTGCTGAACTGATGACATGTGCATCAAAACCTTATTAGTGTAGTTTCTTTTCAGGAGGAGCACGTATTTTAGCGTTTCTTCAAGCGCACAAGTTTGATAAAAGCAGTGTTACCTAGGTTTGCTATCGGTTCCGTGATGTTTTAGCAAAAAAAGTGTTGCATTGTTGTCATATGCATTTGAAGTTCTACAGGGGTGAGATCCTGGGTGTGACTGCCATTGCCATCACCCCCAGCTAAGGCACAGTAACATCACATATTCTGTGTATCTTCCCTTTGTTTGTGACACACTTTTCTGTTGCAAGCTGTGCTCACCGACAGTGTCTGACCCAGGGCACTTCACCAGCTGATGATGCATTCTCGGGTCCCAGTCCTCGTTCCACATTCCTAATCCTTCAGAGCCAGGTCCTCTGTGTGTGCTCTCCCTGAGCTGGTTCTGGGTAGGAACCACCGGCTGTTTGTGTGCCAGGGAGTTCCTGACAATTAAAGCAGCAGAACTGTCCAGCCAGGGGCTCAAAGCAGAGCAGCTCGAGGCTGAAGGAGGGAGTGGGGTTTGTGCATGAGCAGAAATGCTCCACTGGCTGAGACAAGCAGGAACTCGTGGAACCACATCCCAAGGAACATCTGTGCCTTTGGAGCCACAGGCACTTCATGCCAACCCAAGTCCTGCCTTTGTTAGTTCAGTCCTGACTCCCAGAGATGAGTCTACAGATAAAAAACCAGCAGGCAATAAAAATTCTGAGGCACTAAGAGTTGGGGTAACAGCATCCCACTGTATTTATCACACCGAGGCAGCGGGCAGAGAAAGTGGGGCAGTTTAGGACCTCTAGATTACAACACTTCTTTTTTCCTCCCTGCATAATAAGCCTTGACTGAGAGATGGGCTGGAGTTGGAACTACAGAGCCCAGAGGATGCCCTGACTGAAGGAGTGTGTTGAGCCATCAGCAACAATCCCATGCAGCACTAGCACAGTAACTACTAAAGCTACTGAGGGTATTGCTGTAGAGCTCCCCAGAGCCCACTGAAAAACAGAATTTAGAAATGTCAGGCAATGAAAACACAAGGCAGGGATATGCATCTCTGAACCACCTTTCTGCCTTGTGTAAAAGCCACACTTTCTTCTACCTTGCTCTTCAGAAAGGAAAGCCACCCAGCTATTATCCAAAAATGTTAATAAACCACAAGATTACCAGCAGTGTTTGTTATTCCTCTGGAATATTAAGCATGTCCACGCAGGTACACTCTTTCAAAATACCAGGAAACAACACTGGTACATCTCTGTTAATCTAAATACAATGCAGTGATTGCATGGCTCAGCTGTCAGAACATGTTCTCTGGAACATCAAAGCTGCATTTGGGGCAATGTCAGTGGAAGCCATCCAGCTGTGCCCACATTTAACTACCCTCACCTATTCTGGCCTCAACAGATCGACCCAAAACTGCCACTTAGTGATGTTTGCAGGGCCCCCCCCCCCTTGCTGGCCTTGCTTTGTGACAGGTTATTTAAATAGCTGTCAGGTTTCCACAGCACAAGGGAGCCTGTGGATCCATCCCAGAGCATGCAGACCAATCTGCAGGGCTGGGCCTGCTGCCCAATCCCAGGGAACCACAGCCTAGCAAGGATAAGGACCACTGAGAAGGTGTGTGTACCAAACACAGTTCATTATTCCTCTGTCCTGCTCTTAGAGAGCAATTCCAGATAAATAGGAGTAGTGCAATCTCACTGCAGTGCTGCTGTGCTGTACAGAACAGACACTGGGGTAGGAATAGCATTAATTGTAAGGACTCTGACTCCTGGCTTAACACATCCAGCTGGAACCACCTGCAAGCACCATGGAAAAGAACTGGCCAGCCTTGGTAACTTTGTTTTGATGTTAACTTTGTGTCCAGATGGAATTTGGGCAGGTTAACAGAAAGACCTTATCTAAGGAACAAATTAAAAACAACCTCCTCCCCCCCAAAAAAAATCCCCCAAGTGTAATTGGGTCAATGGACTTGTTTTGCTGATTCTCTTGGCAGAAATGTGCGTAACTGGGAACATCTGACAGGCATTTCTGGTTAAGGAATTTGAAAACAAGTGCTACGAGGGTTGTAAGGAACCTGTTCATGGCCCTCAGGGGGCTTTTAACAAATTACCTGAAGAAATTCAGCGCTATTGCAAGACCATTTTAATGGTCTTACCCCAACATCTCCTCTCCCCAGGGAGGAGACAGCTCCCCTGGTACCTTCTAAGCCAAACTGTGGAATCCTAACTGCAAAGTTTAAGATTGTAAAAGGAAGACAGAAATTGAAGTAGCTCTCATAAATGCAGTTATGCTTTCTTGCAGATATGTCTGCAGGATTTTCATGGATAAACCAAGGGTTACTTCCAAGTTCAGCACAAGCAGTTTCACATTTAGAGGCAGCTGGAGGCACTTGCAATGCTAAATCAAGGTAAATGAATTAATTTTTCATTCAAGGGTAGTTATGTATGCTTGTGGTACTTTCAGTAACCTCCCTATTTCATCCCACTTTCATGAGGGAATTGAAATGTTTTCTTATTATGGTTGATTTTGATTGTGAAAAAGTCTAATTCTGTCTTCCTTGATAATTATATTTGAAAGGTCAAATCAACATGCTTTGAATGTTGAACATACCAGCTATGTTTCATAAGAATAGAATCACTCTTGGAGTCCTTTTTCTTGATTAACCTTAAATTCCTGCCTGGGCCTGGCCTACAATTAGGTAATTACACATGGATATGAGGCTGGTAACATTTCTGAAGAATGCAAAACAATATTTGGTGTCTAAATGCACTACTGCTCAAGCTCTCATGAGACAACTTTAGTCCACACAGCCTAATAATAATTTAAAAACCAACAACCAACCAAAAACACCATCAGTAAAAACCCAATCCAGAATACATCCCAACAGCCTTTGCTTGGAGCTTACCTGTAAATGGAAATAAGGATTGTCCTGGAACAGGTTCTTCATTATAGTGTGTAATGGCATCATTTCATATGGCAGACATTTCATATTGCAGACATTTTGTCAATGTGATGATGGATTTCTTCTTCTTTAATTTAATTTCTTCAGCTTGAGCAATTCCCCTCGTTGTTTATGGGGAACACAGCGGCCCAATAATCTTTCCCGTGCACCTTTGCAGTGGTTTATCAGCTTTCACTGCATCACTTCTGCCTTTTTCCCCTGTTGGCAGCATTTCTTTGGTAAAGGGAAGCTGAGCAGCTCTCTGAGGGTGCTGGTGTGTGTTGTTTTGGTAGTGAGGACGCGGAGGTGGCCGTGGCGAGCGCGCAGCTGGTGGCCCTGAGCGCTCAGCAGTCCCGGGGGGACACCCCCTGCTCCTTCAACGATGACGACGAGGAGGACGAAGAGGAGGACTCTTCCTCCCCAGAGTGAGGATGGTAGAGAATGGAATGTCCAAAATGCTGCTCAATGTTCCTGGTGCGAGTTCCTGTTTGGGTGTCTCCGGTTTCTCGCCTTGTTCTGCGCTGTGCTCACTGAAGCGAAAGGGGACGCTTCAAAAACAACTTACCCACAGCTGGAAGTGAAAACTTTGTAACTGAGCACAGAGGGACACGGAGGGACACAGCACAGGGGGTTTCATCAGCCAAAACCCAGGAAAAGAACAAAGTTCTGGGAGATTTGGCAAAGCAAACCCCCAAGTTCACCCTTTCCATTCTGGGACTCGAGTCTCTGCCTTCCCCTTGTCTTTGGCAGATGGAGAAGAGAAGGAATCAGTCAGCAAAGGGCAGTTCTTGCATTGTCTTTGTGCTGTGCTGCCTTTAGAAAAAGGGGGAGGGAGAGCACAGGCAAATGCTAAAAAAGCTATTTAAAACTATCTTCTATGAAAATGGTTAGAGGGAAAAGGGGCTGCTTAAATGTTTGCTTTTTTTCTGTTCAACTTGCTGTATAGAAGATTCTTAAATAATACAAATTGCAAGTGATTAAATGGATCTTGAAATAGTTTAAATTCACTTTAGATACTCTAAAAGTAATATTAGTATAAAAGGTTCATATGTTCATTTCTACTGCAGACCTAATTTATTATAAATAAGTGATTATTCTTAGCCATTATTAAAACAGTCAGGGAAAAAACCCCAGTATTCTCTGCACCAGCTTTTTTAAGGAAAAAAGTAAAAAAAAATATTGTATTTCTAGACTACAATGTATCCAGTGTAGCTTCTTCTCTACTGTTCTAACTTTATATAATCCCTTTGATGTTCGAGCATGTGTTGGGTATTTTTCAGAAAGGCCTCCCACCACGTTAAGGTTCTCCGGGCAGTGTTTTCAAGGCCGTGTTTTCAGATGTGGCCTGGTAGGTCACACAACTCTTTTAAAAGTCGTAGGCTGAGGTTCTTAGGGAAAAAAATAAAATTTCCACAATATGTCATTTCATGTTTTGCATTCCAGACAGCTTGGATTCTGTATGACAGACTAATTCTCTTATCATTAACCTCTGTTGCACTCACCTCGATGCGCCTTTGAGAACTGTACCAAACCACTTCAACAATCTGTGGCTGGAGTTACACAACACCAGTCCCATGGGAGCTGGGAAGCAGGACTTGCAGCAGGAGGCTGAGTGTCCCACAGCTGCCATCACATCCACTCATAAAGGCCTTTTTTCAAACCAAAAACCTACTTGAACATCAGTGCAAAACCCGCTGTAGATGTACCCTTCCCATGGTGTTCTAACATCTTTTAACTAGTCTAGAAGTGAACTGTTTTTAATTAGGGAAATGCAGTTTAAAGTAGCGTTGCTCCTCTCCGGTTTCTCCTGTATGTCACAGTTGTGTCAGCTCTGTTCCTGCCCCGGGAGATGAGGCAGCTCATCCCTGCGTTCCTGCACCAGCTGCAGCCAGGACAGCACAACTGCCCCCAACATCTGCATGTTTACATTAAAAACTAAAGCCTCCAGGTAGAAACTCCTCCCAGATGGTTCAAAGTGCTGCCCTGGAGGTACAGTTATCAGCACCAGTGGAAGCGGAGCTGCTGGCTGAACAAGTGGAGCTCTGCAGCTTACACAGCTGAGTGACAAATGCAGAAAGGAAAGGAATTCCTCGATGCCTCCCGGGTTATTCACCCTCTGGGCAAGAACTGTTCAGACTGTCCTGTGCTCGTGGCTCCCAGGCAGGAGCAGACTGAGGGCTTTACACACCTCACCTTGACCAAATCTGCAGCACTACCTCTGACCAAGGGAAGCTTTACAGACACAACATGATATTCTGCTGAGAGTCAGGGCACCTGAGCCAAGGGACTTTGGAAACAGGGGGAGAAGAGAACAGGCACTCCAGGCACGTTAGTGTGGAATTTGCAGCTTCATCAATGACATATTTCATTTAAACAGGTGATCACTTTTGTTCTTAAAAACCTTTCTTAAAAAGCTTTTTCAAAACCTGCACTGTCAGTCAGCTTTCACTGGAGAGGGCAGATCAAAGATACCTTTCTGCAGGATCCTAAGGAACTCTTAAAGAGAAACATCTTCTAAACAATTATCCCCCAGCAATACATTAGGGGCACATTTAACTTTACCCCTTATTCACACTTCCCACTCCAGATCTGCGTGAAAACCAAAACCAACAGAACACTGAACAGGTCCTAAAGAGCAGCACTTTGAACCATAAGAACCGGGGAAAAAAGGCTTCCTGCCCAGAAACTGGACTGTATTTTATTAGCAGTCCCTGTGCTTTCTGCTTTACCATGATACCTTTCCTCCACTGATGGCTGTGCCCTTCAGAGCAGCAGACAGCACAGCCACTTGCTTTCTTGCAAACCTGAAGCCATCCTCAATAAAATATAAAAAAAATCTGGGAGCACATAACGTTCATTAAGACAGCTGAACCAAATCTTTAAAAGTTATTTTTCCTGGACTAGTTGAATACAAAGGACAGAACAAGCTACAACATTAGAAGAGACTTCAAAAGTAAATTCTTTCCTTGGGCTTCCTTGTGCCAGTTCCAGCAGAGGATGAAGTTCAACTAAAGCACTGTGGTCTAGAACTAGAACCAGATGATAACTCTTGTAAGAAAAGGTCCATTTCAATTGTCATGCAGCTCCTGTTTGAGATGAATTTAAGTGACCTGTTTGTGTGTCTGGGGACGCCCTCCTGGTCACACAGTCAGAAGGCACTGGCTGCAGGCAGAGCAGTGCTGTGTGTAAATGCCTTTGCAGTTACTGCACTGAACAGCTTCAGTCCAGCACGCACTTTGTGGGGCTTGAGAAATCGAAATTTGACTTAGAAAAACTCGTCAGCTCCACTAACTAGAGGAGAAACTCTGAGTGGAGACAGCACTTTCTGTTATGTGGAAATCTGAGGTAATGTTTGTTGTCATTTTAACACTGGAGTAATGGCAACAATGCACCCAATCTCAGTGTGTGTATCTAAGCAAATGACACCAGTTTAACTGAAGGTGTGACTCAAAGGACTGATGTCATTAAAGCCAGCACAAGCCACACTGGAGATGTTTCCCTTTTGTTTAAGGGGTTTTAGTTTTTTAAACTACAGCTTGTAAATACCCCTAATCCTTTTGAGCAGCTGGAAATCGCTGAGTATAAAGAGTTCCCACAGAAGGACTTTTGCTGATCATCAGCCTGGAGTAACATTATGTTAAAAGCCCTCAGACCTTCAAGTTCACACATGAAATGGTGCTTGAATTTAGAATTCCACAGCTAAGGTTTTAAATCTCAACTTCTCTTTCTTCTGACCACATCCACCATTTTAATTCAAGAGCATTGCTGAAACTTAACTACATTTCAACTCTGGGCAAGAATCCTTTTTATAATTAACTGGTCCTTCTCAGCTGAAAACAATCCAGGCAGTTGATTGAGAATAGTGAGGTAAAGATGTTTGGGGTTTGGTTTCATTTAAAAACAAAGCCAGTAACCACAGGGTATGGTACAAAGACAACAAACCCAAACAAGTTCTTTTCTGCCTGATGCACCTCATCTCCATTACAGGAGTCTCTCAGGGACATCAGTGTATATTAAATAGCCAGATGTAGTGAAGCTGAGGAAAGGCTCCCTGAGCTTTTTTAATTTGTGATTTCCACAACTCCAGTGTCAGCCATACTTTGAGGTGACCTCCTCCTGCAGCAGCTCCTCTGGCAGCATTGCTGGGGAGCAGGGGAAGGACCTGTTTGTGGAGCTTCTGCTCTTTAGAATATGCTGCTGCTTGAATCCTGACCTGTGTCTCCAAGCAATACACCAAGGAATCATTTGGAATCTGTGGCCATCACGCACCTACCCAAGCATGGGGACAGCTCTAAATAGTTCCTTTTCTGCTGGCAGGTGTTCACATAACCCAGTCCTGACACCATAAAACTTCCTGAAACTCTCATTCCTTAGACTTACCAAAGTTCCCAAATCAGATTATCTTTTTCCTGTTTAGCTTTTGGAATTTAGTCTGGTGGGTGTTTTTAAGAGGCTGTGAGCAACTCCTCTCCCCTGGATCCAGGTATATTGCCAAAAAAATACCCACAACCAGTGTTAGTCCCAGTTGTTCATCCTATCTGCTAAGGATCAGCATCCTTTCAAGTCACTGTAGAGCTGCCTGCACAAGAACCTCCCAGCTCCTCCAATCTGATTCCCTGAGTTGGCATCCCTGGCTCCCTCACCCAGCTGGCAGTGCCAGGGAGGGGAGGGAATGCTCATTAAAGCAGCCCCACAGTAACAACTGCAGGGACTGTTGATTGCAGCTGTTCAGACTCCACACCTTTCATACTCCCACCTTGTCTGGCTACCCCAGAGAGCAGCCAAACCCAAAATGTTTTCTTTCTGCTTCCATATTGTTGACAGCACCCAAGAATCCAACAAACATTTAGGATATCCACATAAGGTGCAAGTCCACCAAAAACCTCTTGCTCAGATTTGGGCAGGAGTAACACGTGAGATCTAACCATCCACATGCCAGGAGAAAGCCTCCTGCCTTGGAACAATATAGAACAGACACATCCTCCTTCATT
>NW_020956515.1:237850-239206 GCF_003031625.1 Empidonax traillii
TTTCTTTCTGCTTCCATATTGTTGACAGCACCCAAGAATCCAACAAACATTTAGGATATCCACATAAGGTGCAAGTCCACCAAAAACCTCTTGCTCAGATTTGGGCAGGAGTAACACGTGAGATCTAACCATCCACATGCCAGGAGAAAGCCTCCTGCCTTGGAACAATATAGAACAGACACATCCTCCATTTATCTAAGAAGAAAAGCAGACTCACCTGGCTCAGGGCCATCATTTCAAGCAGATATTGGAACCTCACCGTGCCCAAATGTGCAGCTCTTTTTAGTATTCTGTATTGGCTGGAATGAGTGGCAATCACTTCAACCTTCTGAGTTCTCTAAATGCCATTCTGAAGTACTCAGCAGTCTCCAGGCATGGCCACTTCACGTGTATGGACACCCTGGGATAGCAGGACACAGCTGTGTAAAATCCAGCTGGAGATGCAGATCAAACTCATCGACACAGAAACTTTTACTGAGGCAAAAGGAGTCTTTAACACCGAGTTGGGTTCAGCCTCTTCTCCTTACCCAGGCTGAGTGAAACAGAGACATCCATCCCAGCACTGCCTGGCTCTTGTGCTGTCCATGAGGCAGCAGCCAGAGGGAAAAGCACCATATCCACCATATCCACAGGCCCTTCTTGGCAACGTTTCCAGGTCACAGCCACGAAAGTTAAAACATTGATCAGAAAAGATGAGGCCCACAAGTCTCCAGGCTTTCTAGTAGGTTTGTTAAATTGCTAATGTAACTTTAACAGTTAGTAGAGTCGGTTGTGCTAATGCAGCGATTAAGTGGATCTCCCAGAATTTCCCCAGGAAAACACCAGCTGAGTCCCAACCCATAAGACAAGTTTCTGGCACATTCCCTTGTCTTAGAGGCCTGGCTGTGTACATGAGAAATACTCAGAGAAGTACATGCAAATGTGATGACACTGTATCTCACAAGCACCTACTGTGAAGAAGTGAATCCTCCTTTGAACAAACCTGTAAGCAGCAGGTTATGATCTGTCCCTGTCCCTCAGGCCCTGACTGCAGACAGTGCCCCAGGGCCAAGGCAGCAGCCTCTGTGTTTGCATCCCCCACATCAGCAGTGAGCAGCGAGTGCAGGCACAGCTCTGCACCAGGCACAGCTCTGCACCAGTCCATGAGTGCAGGCACAGCTTACACCAGTCCCTGAGTGCAGGCACAGCTTACACCAGTCCCTGAGTGTGTGCAGGCACAGCTTACACCAGTCCCTGAGTGTGTGCAGGCACAGCTTACACCAGTCCATGTGTGCAGGCACAGCTTACACCAGTCCACGAGTGCAGGCACAGCTTACACCAGTCCCTGAGTGTGTGCAGGCACAGCTTACACCAGTC
>NW_020956516.1:0-1946 GCF_003031625.1 Empidonax traillii
CCGAAAGAACTGCAGCGGGTCGGCCAGCAGCAGCTCGAAGGGGAGCGTGCAGGTGTCGGCCTGGCCGCACAGCTGCTCCCGGTCCAGCCTGTCGGCCACGACGAGGCGGCCGCTGGCGCGGTCGAAGCGAAAATGCTGGCGGCCGTCCTCCGACACCAGGCGGGCGCGGCGAGCCGAGAGCTGCGCCGGCGGCAGCGCCACGTCCTGCGCCAGGTTGCCTACCAGGGAGCCGCTGTGCGCCTCCTCGGCTACGGAGTAGCGGATGGGCTGCGAGCGAGCGAGCGGCAGGGAGAGCAACGCACACACACAAAGCACTTGCCTTGCGATCGCCATGGCCCTCCGGCTCCGGCGGTGGCGGCAGCGGCGACAGTGTCCTGTCTCCTTGTCGCGGATCTCTCTCGTAATCCCCTCCGAAAGCGGCGGCGGTCGGGTGCTTTCCTTCTCCCTCTGTATTCCGGTGGGGTCGGTAGCCGGGAGTGCTGCAGCGGTGACCCAGAAGCCGATGGCAGAGACCGGGGCTCGGTGGCGCAGCCGCTGCTCCCTCGGCCCGGCTCGGCTGTTGGGAGCTGGGCTGGGCTTGGCTGTGCTGAGCTGGGCTGCACTGGGTCGGTGTCGGCGGCGCCTTAGCCGAGACCACCACCCAGCGGTGCGCGCTGGGACTGCGCCCGCCGCCGCCCGCTGCCCGCGCTGCCGCTCGCCCCGGCCCACGGACACGCGCGCACACGCGCGGGGCCGCCGTTCTTCCTCTCGGGCACCTCCGGCAGGACGCGCAACATGAAACGTGGGTTAAAAATGCCCGAGAGGAGCGGCGGTAGCCCTTCTGGGAATCCCTGTGCACAAGTAGAGCCGGCAGCTGCACCGCGTCTGTCCCAGCTCCTCAGTGTCCGCCGCCCGCGGTCCGGAGGGCACGCTGGTCTAACCATAGGTGCCTTTCGAGGAGCGCAGCGGTAAAAGCGTTACAAGGCATTTCTTAGGGCAGCATGGGGCGGAGGCTTTGTCCGGAGCGACTGAGCCACCTTCCATGGACGGAAAAACCGGCAAGACCCTTCCACAGGTCCAGCATGCCTGTAACAGCAGGGAACGGCACTACAGCTACTGGGAAATGTCAGGCTGAGGAGGGGGAAGGGAGAGTTCCTCCCAGTACGGCTCAGGCATGGACGCTCCTGCCGACCGGCCAGTCTGGTGGCTGAAAGGGAGAAGCGGCTGTACTGCCCGCATCGGCTTCCCTGTCGCCAGCGGGCTGCGAGCTGCAGAGCAGATCTTCGTCCTTGTCCGGCTCCGTCTCAGCGCTGCTTTGAGGGCTGAGTAGGACGGGCCTCAAGAACTGGAATTCGCTCCTCCCCGAGCCGGTGGTCAGGCACACCTCGTAGCGGTAAGCCGGTGACAGAGTGCCCATCCCACCCACGTCTACGGCGTCGCTGGCGAAATCTCCATCCGCGTAGCAATTGGCAGAGGGAGGTGAAAGGTGTGCCCGGAGGCGAGCCTTGCACAGCTTGGCTGTCGCCAAGGCGATGACAGACAGGACGAAGAGCGACGAGACGCAGCCCAGGGAGGCAACGAGGTAGGTGGCGAGCAGATCCTCCTCAGCCCCCTGCGGCTGCTGCCTGCTCCCAGGATCCTTGTCGAGCTGCAGGAAGGCGCTGGAGAAGTCGTGCACCAGTGCGACAGCGAGGCTGGCGGTGGCAGAGCGCGGGGGCTGCCCGCGGTCCCGCACCAACACGACGAGCCTCTGCCGGGGCGCGTCCCTCTCCGTCACCGCCCGCGCCGTGCGCACCTCGCCGCTCTGCAGCCCCACGCGGAACAGCCCCGGCTCCGTGGCCTTGGCCAGCTCGTACGACAGCCACGCGTTCTGCCCCGAGTCCGCGTCCACCGCCACCACCTTGGCCACCAGGTAGCCCGAGGGTGCCCAGCGCGGCACCAGCTCTCCGGCCACGCTGCTGTCGGAG